>NC_026006.2:45553995-45839705 GCF_000442705.2 Elaeis guineensis | reverse complement strand
ACTGAATGTCTGAAGATGCTGCCTGAGATCATGGAGGGGTGAAGATGGTCCTTCTTCCTCAGCTCTATCCTCAGCTCTGTTCTCAGCTCTCTCTTCTACACCTTTAGTCCAACCACCATCAGTCCTAGTAAATCTCATGCGGTGCAGAGTATGTTGGTTGATGGTGTCAGAGTGAGAAAGCCTAGCTACTGTCTCCCTCAAAACTAACTCCAAACCTCCTGAATATCAAAGTGAGGGCCATACCGAAAGGCAGATGTGCCTTGGATCTATTCAGTGTTTCTCTCATGGCCTCAATCATTAATGCTGGGAGGTTTAGAGGGGTTTGGTAATCACATGAAACATAATACAGATGTCTTGACCTGAGAGGAGGTCATGTCTACCACTTCTAGGGAAGAAAAGTTTTGTTACCATTTGATGTAGTATCCTCATCTCAATGGAAAGGATCTTGGCCTCTAGTTTGTTTAGGCTTCCCGAGAAGGTTCTTCCTAGAATCACATTAATTTCTTCTTCCTTGACTGGGAGTTTCATGTTTGAGTATCTCTCACAGGGTAAATAAAGAATTTCTCCCAAAAGTACAGGATCTAGATAGATTTCTATACCCTTAACAGTGGATGTTACTGTTTCATTGCCATAGCTCAAGTTCAGATAAAATTTTCTAACTAAATCCACATAGATAATTGCTTTAAGTGAGCAGTAGAATCCCCAACCTTGATCTTTGATTTTGAAACTGATAGAGAACCCCTCTTTTTCAAAAAATCTGAAATCTACGTTTTTTCCCGGGTTCTACCTTTCTATTAGATAAGGGAATCTTACTGGGGCTTAATGGAGATCGAGAAGAAGCTGGAGCAGATGTCGGAGCAGGGATTGAAGCTGATGAGGTCTGGGTTGCCTGTCTCTTCCTGCGCATGCCTTCTTCCAACTCACGGACCGACTTCCTTCTTTGTGGGAGCTTCATTTTAGGAGCCATTTCCACCACCAGAGCAAGCAAGGGTCTTAGGAGGTCAAATGTGTGAAGAGATAGAGGGATTTTAGGGGAAGGATAGGATTTTTTTGAGGAGTGATACCCCAATTTGGAAGAGAAGGGTAGAATCTAGGGCACGCTCAATCCATTCTAAACAAGGGAGGAGAAGGGGAAGAGCTCGATTCCTAAGGATCGATTTGAGGTGTAAGGGTGATGGAAGAAGAGTCTTGGGAAAGGACTTGGGTTTGGAGAAGAAGAGAAGGGGACCTATGGCTTGGAGGGAGGAAGAAGACGGTGGAATGGGTCGGCTCAAAGGATGGGTTTTCAACAAAAAGAAGGAGCCCATGGGATTTTAGCCAAAAATTTCAAGTTTGCCCTTGGGTCGACCATAGGGGTCGACTCATGGCACATTGAAACTCAGAAAAATGATGAGATAATTTTTGAAAAATTCAAAATTTTAAGAGAAGGATATTTGCTCAATGATCAATTATGAGAATGATAATTTTAAGCTTTTAAGCCCAAAAGAAATTGTGAGAATTAAGTTCAAGAAGTTTTTAACATTGATCCCTTGGGATTAGAGAGATATTTAAGCAGATAGATCAAGGATTCCTAGTTCTCTCCTAATTTCATAGAATCTATATTCACTTAGGGCCTTTGTAAAGATGTCGGCTAATTGATTTTTAGTACAAACATAGTCAAGAATTATGTCTTTATTTTGAACATGTTCTCTTATGAAATGATGCCTGATTTCAATATGTTTGGACCTAGAATGCTGAATTGGATTTTTAGTAAGATTTATAGCACTAGTGTTATCACATCTTATAGGAGTTTCATTAAGTTTGATACCAAAATCTTTGAGTTGTTACTTAATCCATAAGATTTGAGCACAACAATTTTTGACTGTAATGTATTCGGCCTCGATCGTAGACAGTGCTATCGAATTTTGTTTCTTGCTAAACTAGGAGATTAGGTTAACTCCAAGAAATTGGCAAGTTCCACTAGTACTTTTTCTGTCTAATCTACAACCAACAAAATCAGCATCTGAATATCCTATTAAATCAATTAATGAGTCCTTAGAGTATCATAATCCTAGAGTTTGAGTACCATTCAAATATCTAAGGATTCTTTTACAGCATTCAAGTGAGATTCTTTAGGATTAGATTGAAATCGAGTACAAAGACAAAATACTAAACATAATATCAGATCTGCTAGCAGTTAAATAAGTAGAGAGCCAATCATACCTCTATAATATTTTAAGTCTACACTTTTACCTTCTTCATCCTTGTCAAGCTTACATGAAGGGCTCATGGGTGTGCCAATTGCTTTGGAGTTCTCCATTCAAATCTTTTGAGTAATTTCCTTGTGTACTTGCTTTGGGTGATGGAGATTCCTTCTTTTGTTTATTTGATTTGGAGTCCGAGGAAGAATGTAAGTTCTCCCATCATGCTCATCTCGAACTCCCCCTGCATGAGCTTTGCAAATCTTGACAAAGAGATTCATTAGTAAATCCAAAAATAATGTCATCAACATATATTTGTATAACTAATATATCATTATTATTATTTTTTTAATGAAAAGGGTTGTGTCTACATTTTCTCTTGAAAAACCATTATTAAGTAAAAATTTGCTTAGCCTATGATACCAAGCCCTGGGTGCTTGTTTCAAACCATATAGAGCTTTATTTAATTTAAAAACATGATTAAGAAAAGCATGATTTTCAAAACCTGGGGGTTGTTCTACATAGACTTCTTCAGCAATATATCCATTCAAAAGGCACTTTTGATATCCATTTAGAATAATTTAAATTTTATAAAGCAAGCATATGCAAGTAGATGTCTAATTGCTTCTAGTCTAGCAACAGGTGCAAAGGTCTCATCAAATCAATTCCTTCTTCTTGATTATAACCTTTAGCAACCAATCTTGCTTTATTTCTTATTACATTTCCATGTTTATCTAATTTATTCTTAAAAACCTATTTTGTGCTAATTATTGAATAATTTTTAGGTCTTGATACTAAAGTCCATACATTATTTCTTTCAAATTGATTAAGTCTTTTTGCATTGCATTAATCCAATTATAATCTTTTTCAGCTTCTTCAATGGTTTTAGGTTCAAGATGAGAGACAAAAGCAAAATGATTGAATGCATCTTTAAGTGAAGAATGAGTTCTTACCCCATGCATAGGATCACCAATAATTAGCTCCTTAGGGTGATTGTGAACATACCTCCATTCTTTGGGTAGGTCATTTGTACCTTGAGGTTGTTCTTGTTGTTCTTCACCTCCCTCATCCTGTTTGTCTTCATGTTCCTTATCATCTTGAATTGTTGAATCTTTCAGAGTGAACTCCTTCATTTCTTCTATAAGAGGATCTGCATCATCAACACCTTCATTCTTCCTTGAAGGAAGATCGTTAGTTTCATCAAAGACAATATGTATTGACTCCTCTACTACTAAGGTTCTTTTGTTAAAAACTCTAAAAGCTTTACTAGAGGAGTAACCAAGAAAGATTGCTTCATCAGATTTTGCATCAAATTTTTTAAGTCTTTCTTTACCATTATTTAACACAAAACATCAGCAGCCAAAAATATGAAAATATGCAATATTAGGTTTTCTTCCTTTCCCAAAGCTCACAGGGGGTTTTCTTTAAAATTTATCTAATTAAAGCATGATTTTAAAATGTAATATGCTGTGTTAATAGCTTCCGCCCAAAAGTATCTTGGAAGGTTGCTTTCACATAGCATGGTACGAGCCATTTCTTCAAGGGTTCTATTTTTTCTTTCTACTACTCCATTTTGTTGAGGTGTCCTAGGTACAGAAAAATTATGGCCTATTCCTTTTTCATCACAAAATTTTTCAAAGTCTTGATTTTCAAATTCGGTTTCATGGTCACTTCGAATATTTTGAATTGAAAATTCTTTCTCATTTGTGACTTTTCGAAAAAATTTAGTGAAAACTTGAAAAGTTTCATCCTTGTGTGCCAAAAAGAAAACCCATGTAAAACGAGAGAAATCATCAATAATTATAAAATCATATCGTTTTCCTCCTAGACTAGTAGTTTCTAGTAGGTCCAAATAAATCCATGTGCAATAGCTCTAAAGGTCTAGAGGTTGAAACAATATTTTTAGACTTAAATAAAACTCTTGTTTGTTTACCTAGTTGGCATGCACCACAGATTCTATCTTTTTTCAAAGTTCAATTTTGGTAAACCAAGAACCAATTCCTTCTTAATGAGTTTTGAAAGTGAATGCATGCTAATATGTACAAGCCTACGATGCCAAAGATAACTAGTCTCATTAATCTTGGCATTCAAGGATACTAGGCATTGCATGTTTATCTTGGATAGATCATTCAAATCTATCACATAAACATTACCATGTCTATGTCCAATAAATTTAATGCCTTCATTAATAGAACTAGTTACAATGCAAACAGAAGATTCAAAAATAACTTTATATCCTTTATCACAAAATTGACTAATGCTTAGTAAATTATGCTTTAAATCATTTACTAACAAAATATTTTCAATGAACTTAGAGGGAGTGATATCAATGTTACCTATACCGATGATCTTTCCTTTACCATTATCTCCAAAGGTGATCATCCCTCCATTTTTAGCATCAAGTGTGATGAATTGAGATTCATCACCAGTCATGTGTCTCGAGCATCCGCTATCAAGATATCATTTCTTGTTTGCTCCTTGGGATGCTAGACACACCTGCAGGCAAAAGTCAAGTTTTTGCTTTAGGTACCCAAGCTTTCTTGGGTCCTTTTTGGTTAGTCATAATTGTTCCTTTTGGAACCCATATTTTCTTTACATTTGAGTTTACAGATTTGTTAGAGAAGCAAGTGTATGACTTGTGTCCTACTCTACCATATTTGAAGCAAGTAATATTAGAAAACTTGTTACTTGAAGAGTTTACATAGATATTTTTCAGATACTTTTATTTCTTCAAGGGGTTATAGCCAAGTCCAGCCTTATCATACATGGTCTTTTGATTTTCAAGAATCATATTAAGTTTATTAGAACTCAAGGTGAATTTTTCAACTATTGGTTTTAGCTTGGCGATTTCATTCTTTAAATTTTGATTTTGTTGAACCAGGGTAGATTTTTCAATTGAAATGCTCTCATTGTGTTTCAGTAAAGATTGATTTTTTGATTTTAGATCTTTGTTCTTTATCCCTAGTTTCTTTAGTTCATCAATTAAATCATAAAAAGCTTCATGCAGTTCTTCAAATGTAAAGTCACTAGGAGTTTTGGAATTTACCTCATTTTCATGTGCCATAAGGCACAAGTTGGCTTGTTCAGTTGAGTCTTCCTCTTCGGAGCTTGAGTCATCACTCCCACTCCAAGTGGCCATCATGGCCTTCTTCTTGTACTTCTTGGGACCTTTCTTCAGTTGTGGACATTCGGACTTGAAGTGTCCCGGTTTCTTGCATTCATAGCAGATAAGGGGTTGGTCTTTATCCTTTCTTTGCTCTGTTCCTCTTTTATGAGTGACCTCTTCCTCATTTCTTGTTTTCTTTTCCTCAAAAATTTCTTGAACCTTCTGGTAATGAGTGCCATCTCTTCATCCTGCTCTTCATTTTCGGAGTCATCAGTTTCTTCATCTGGTTGAGCTGTGAATTTAAGAGTGATTGTTCTCTTCTTTTTGACTTCTTCCTCTTGATGTTGTTTCATGCTCAGCTCATGTGTCATCAAATGATCCAAGAAGCTCTTCCAAAGGTAGGATGTTCAGATCTTTAGCTTCTTGGATAGCGGTCACTTTGGCTTCCCAAGTTCTTGATAAGGACCTGAGAATCTTTCTCACAAACTCACTGTTAGAATAGGACTTACCAAGACTCTTTAAACTATTTATAATATCAGTAAAATATGTAAATATTTTAGTTATAGACTCATCATGCTCCATTTTAAACAGTTTATATCTATGCATGAGCATGTTAATTTTGGACTCCTTTACTTGATTGGTTCCTTCATGGATTACTTCTAATCTATCCATATTTCTTTAGCAGACAAGCAAGTTGAAATACGATTAAATTCATTAGCATCAAGAGCATAATATAGAACATTCATAGCTTTAGCATTTAGTTGGGCCATTTTCTTATCAACCTCATCCAAATCTTTTTCGGGTTTGGCTGATTCCACACCATCAATAATTTTAGTGGGTGTGTGTGGGCCCGTTTACTATGATACTCCACATATCATAGCCGAGTGCTTGTATGAAGATTTTCATTCGAGCTTTCAATAGGTATTAAGTTTTGGACCCATTGAAAAGTGGAGGTCGGTTAGTGGACTGCCCCTCGGCTAGAGAAGTGCCAACTTGAGTTGCCATAGATCTTTAGCTCTTTGATTGGCTAGATCAAAGTAGGGCTAGAGGCACCGGACTCTGATACCACTTGTTGCCCAGCTATGCAAACCAAAGAGGAGGGGTGAATTGGGTTTCTAAAAATTTTAAACTTAACTTATACTCTTATGAAAATTGTTTAACAATAGCTAGATAAATAAAGAGAGTATAGTTGATTCAAGGCTAATGGTTAAATGCAAGAAGGCAAGAGAATAAATAAGTTCTAAAGAAGAGCAATTAGGCACAACACAAACTAGAGGATTTATAGTGGTTCGGTGCCAACCTTGCACCTACATCCACTCTCCAAGCTCCTACTTGAGAATTTTAATCCACTAACTTGTATTCAACTTGAATACACTCGTCGGAACCTCCGACTCTAGCTATCCCAAGCTAGTCTACTTATTTCTCAGGTACAAGCCAACCCAATACACTCCGATTCAAGGTTCGGATCAACCTTCCCTTGTTTTGGAACCCTTCCAAAATAAAAACAATAATTCAAACAGAGTATTACAATCAATAGCACAGAAAATACAAAAGAAGCTCCTTTTAATAAGCGAATGAGGCTTTAAATATACTTTACTCAAAGAGAATGTTGCTCTAGATTGATTTTGATGATTACAAAGCAGATTGAAGGGATACAATATTTTTATTTGAAAAAGTCTTTATGCTCTTCAGGGGCAAAATCATAATTTTACTAAAATCCTGATTTGATAGTATCATTTGGTAGAACAAATGATTTGTAATCTATTGGTAAAATTTCATTATTTTTGGACTTATATTTTTGAAGTTATGAATGTTTGAAGTGCATGAGTCGACTCATGAGTCAACTCATGGCACAATAAGCTGCTTGGCACGCTAAAATTTCCCTTGGCACGCTGGTTTTTTGGCTTGGCACGACCTGTGAGTCGACTCATGAGTCGACCCACAAGGCATGAGTCGACTCATGAGTCGACTTCTGCTGTTTTGGGCCAAAATATCCAGAAACCCAAATCTCTGGTTTTTGCAACAGAGGTCGACTCATGAGTCGACCCCTGAAGCATGAGTCGACTCATGAGTCGCCCCTGCGACGAGAATTGTCCGCAACGGCTAGTTTTTTGTCCCGTTTTAGTTGCCTTTAATGCTCACGTTAAATGCTCTAACGGCTCTTTTTCTACCTAAAATGTTTTCCTTGTTTCTTAAAGCTATAAAAGGTTTCAAAAGGTGAAAAACAAAAAGGGAGATCTACAATATACACGAGAGATACAAGAGATTTTGAAAGAGAAAAGCAAGAGCGTTCAAAAGGGATTCAAGAGCATTCAAAGAGAGGGTTTTTCAAGCCAACTTTTCAACCTTGATCAAGAGCTCTTTCAAAGCCTTCAAGAAGCCTTCAATCAAAGCTCACCTATTCCTCAAGCGTTCATTCAACTCTTCATCCACCTTGAGGAAATCCAAAAGGGGCTTCTTCATTTGAGTAAAGTGTATTTAATATTATATTCGCTCATTTAAGGAGCTATTCTTGTACTTATTTGTGCTCTAAACTGTCTTACTCTTTGTGAGTAATTGTTCTTATTTTTGGAGGGTTTCCAAAACAAGGAAAGGTTGATCCGAACCTGAAATCGGAGTGTTTTGGGTTGGCTTGTACCCGAAAATAAGTGGACTAGCTTGGGATAGCTAGTGTCGGAGTTTCCGATGTTTGTATTCGGGTTGAATACAAGTATAGTGGATTGGAATTCCCAAGTAGGAGCTTGGGGAGTGGATGTAGGTGCAAGGTTGGCACCGAACCACTATAAATTCTTGTGTCTGTGGTGTGCTTTATTGTTTCTCTTTATTTCTTTATTATATCCTTGCATTCTTGCTTTAGGTAATTAATCTTGAACTAAAGTCTTTCTCCTCATTCATCAAGCTTTTAACAAATACTTTTCATAAGTAGTTAGTTAAGCTTAAATTTTTTTTAAAACCCAATTCACCCCCCCCCTCTTGGGTTGCATAGCTGGGCAACAAGTGGTATCAGAGCTCGGTGCTCTAGCCCTTCTTTGATCTAACAATCAAAGAGCCAAAGATCTATGGCAACCCATGTCGGTACTTCTCTAGCCGAGGGGCAATCTACCAACCGACCTCCACTTTTCAATGGGTCAAATTATACCTATTGGAAAGCTCAGATGAAGATATTCATACAAGCACTCGACTATGATATGTGGAGTATCATAGTGAACGGTCCTCACACACCCACCAAGATTATAGATGGTGAGGAGTCAACCAAACCGAAAGAATGGGATGAGGTTGATAAGAAATTGGCACAATTAAATGCTAAAGCTATGAATGTTCTTTATTGTGCACTTGATGCAAATGAATTTAATCGCATTTCTACTTGTGCATCTGCTAAAGAAATATGGGATAGGTTAGAAGTACCCATGAGGGAACAAATCAAGTAAAAGAGTCTAAAATAAATATGCTTGTGCATAAATATGAATTGTTTAAAATGGAGCATGATGAGTCCATAACTGCTATGTTTACTCATTTTACTGATATAATTAATGGTTTGAAGAGTCTTGGCAAATCTTATACTAACAGTGAGCTTGTAAGGAAGATTCTCAGGTCATTGCCAAGAACTTGGGAAGCCAAGGTGACTGCCATCCAAGAAGCAAAGGAGTTGAACACTCTACCTCTAGAAGAGCTTCTTGGATCCTTGATGACTCATGAACTTAGCATGAAGCAACATCAAGAGGATGAAGTCAAAAGAAAAGAATCATTGCCCTCAAATCCACAGCTTCGCCTGATGATGAAACGGATGACACTGAAGATGAAGAACAGGATGAAGAGATGGCACTCATCACCCAGAGATTTAAGAAGTTTCTAAGAAAAAGGAAATAGGGGATGAGAAAGAAGTCATTCACAAAAGGGGAACAAAGCAAAGAGAAAGAGAAAGATCAATCCCTTATATGCTACGAGTGCAAGAAGCCGGGACATTTCAAATCCGAATGTCCACAACTGAAGAAAGGTCCCAAAAGTTCAAAAAGAAAGCAATGATGGCGACTTGGAGTGCGAGTGATGACTCAAGCTCCGATGAGGAAACCTCAACAGAACAAGCCAACCTGTGCCTTATGGCACACGAAAATAAGGTAACTTCTGAATCCCCTAGTGAATTTACTTTTAAAGAATTGCATGAAGCATTCTATGATTTAATTGATGAATTAAAGAACTAGGGATGAAAAACAAAGAACTGAAATTGAAAAATCAGTCCTTAGTGAAACAAGCTGAAAACCTTTCAATTGAAAAATCCACCTTGATTCAAGAAAATCAAAGCTTAAAGAATAAAATTAACAAGCTGAAACCTATAGTAGATAAGTTCATCTTAAGTTCAAACAAACTAAATATGATTCTTGATAATCAAAAAGCTGTATATGATAAGGCTGGACTTGGCTATAACCCCTTGAAAAAATAAAAATTTCTGAAGAATATTTATGTAAATTATTCAAGTAACAAGTCTACAAATATTACTTATTTCAAATATGGTAGAATAGGACATAAATCATACACATGCCTTATTAACATATCTGCAAACACAACTATAAAGAAAATATGGGTTCCAAAAGGAACCATTTTGACTAACCTAAAAGGATCCAAAAAGCTTGGGTACCTAAGACAGAAACTTGACTGTTGCTTGCAGGTGTGTCTAGCATCCCAAGGAGGAAACAGGAAATGGTATCTTGACAGTGGATGCTCGAGACACATGACTGGTGATGAATCACAATTCATCACGCTTGATGCTAAGGATGGAGGGATGGTCACCTTTGGAGATAATGGCAAAGGAAAGATCATCGGGATAGGTAACATTGGTATCACTCCCTCCAAATACATTGAAAATTTTTGTTAGTTAAAGGTTTAAAGCATAACTTACTTAGCATTAGTCAATTTTGTGATAAAGGGTATAAAGTTGTTTTTGAATCATCTGTTTGCATTGTGACTAGTCCTATTAATGATGGCATTAAATTTATAGGACATAGGCATGGCAATGTTTATATGGTAGATTTAAATGATTTAGCTAAATTAGACATGCAATGCCTAGTTTCCTTGAATGCTAAAGTTAATGAGACTAGTTGGCTTTGGCATCGTAGACTTGTACACATAAGCATGCATTCTCTTTCAAAATTAATTAAGAAAGAATTAGTTCTTGGTTTGCCAAAACTGAATTTTGAAAAGAATAGAATTTGTGATGCATGTCAATTAGGTAAACAAACTAGAGTTTCATTTAAATCCAAAAATATTGTTTCAACTTCTAGACCTTTAGAGCTTTTGCATATGGACTTATTTGGACTAGTCTAGGAGGAAAACGATATGGTTTTGTAATTATAGATGATTACTCTCGTTTTACTTGGGTTTTCTTTTTGGCACACAAAGATGAAACTTTTCATATTTTCACTAAATTTCACCGAAAAGTCACTAATGAAAAAGGGTTTTCAATTCAAAATATTAGAAGTGATCATGGAACTGAATTTGAAAATCAAGACTTTGAAAATTTTTGTGATGAAAATGGAATTGGCCATAACTTCTCTGCTCCTAGGACACCCCAACAGAATGGGGTAGTTGAAAGGAAAAACAGAACCTTAGAAGAAATAGCCCGTACCATGCTTTGTGAAAGCAACCTTCCAAGATATTTTTGGGCGGAAGCAATTAACACAGCATGTTACATTTTAAATCGTGCTTTGATTAGACAATTTTTAAAGAAAACCCCCTATGAACTTTGGAAAGGAAGAAAATCAAATATTGCATATTTTCATATTTTTGGTTGCCGATGTTTTGTATTAAATAATGGCAAAGAAAGACTTGGTAAATTTGATGCAAAATCAGATGAAGCAATCTTTCTAGGTTACTCCTCCACTAGTAAAGCATTTAGAGTTTTCAACAAAAGAACTTTAGTAGTTGAGGAGTCCATACATGTTGTTTTTGATGAATCTAACGATCTTCCTTCAAGGAAGAATGAGGATGTTGATGATGCAATCCACTAATAGAAGGTATGAAGGAGATCACTCTGAAAGATTCAGCAACTCCAGAAGACAAGGATCAAGAAGACAAACAAGATGAGAGAGGTGAAGAAATTCAAGAACAACCTCAAGGTACAAATGACCTACCCAAGGAATGGAGGTATGTTCACAATCACCCTAAGGAGTTAATTATTGGTGATCCATGCATGGGGTAAAAACCCGTTCTTCACTTAGAGATGTAGTTAATCATTGTGCTTTTGTATCTCATCTTGAACCTAAAACTTTTGAAGAAGCTGAAAATGATCATAATTGGATTAATGCAATGCAAGAGGAACTTAATCAATTTGAAAGAAATAATGTTTGGACCTTAGTATCAAGACCTAAAAATTATTCAATAATTGGCACAAAATGGGTCTTTAGAAACAAATTAGATGAGCATGGTAATGTAATTAGAAATAAAGCAAGACTGGTTGCTAAGGGATATAATCAAGAAGAAGAAATTGATTTTGATGAAACCTTTGCACCTGTTGCTAGATTAGAAGCTATTAGACTTCTACTTGCATATGCTTGCTTTATGAAATTCAAATTATTTCAAATGGATGTTAAAAGTATATTTTTAAATGGATATATTGCTGAAGAAGTATATGTAGAACAACCCCCTGGATTTGAAAATCATGCTTTTCCTAATCATGTCTTTAGATTAAATAAAGCTTTATATGGATTAAAACAAGCACCTAGAGCATGGTATGATAGGCTAAGCAAATTTCTACTAAATAATAGTTTTTCAAGAGGTAATGTAGATACAACCCTCTTTATTAAAAGAAATCAAAATGATATGCTAGTTATACAAATTTATGTTGATGACATAATTTTTGAGTCTACTAATGAATCCCTTTGTCAAGACTTTGCTAAGCTTATGCAGGGGGAGTTCGAGATGAGCATGATGGGAGAACTCACCTTTTTCCTCAGACTCCAAATCAAACAATCAAAAGAGGGAATCTCCATCACCCAAAGCAAGTACACCAAGGAACTACTCAAAAGATTTGGAATGGAGAACTGCAAACCAATTGGCACACCAATGAGTCCCTCATATAAGCTTGACAAGGATGATGAAGGTAAATGTGTAGACTTAAAATACTATAGAGGTATGATTGGCTCATTATTATATTTAACTGCAAGTAGGCCTATATCATGTTTAGTGTTTGTTTATGTGCTAGATATCAATCTAATCCTAAAGAATCTCATTTGAATGCTGTTAAAAGAATCCTTAGATACTTAAATGGTACTCAAACTCTAGGGTTATGGTACTCTAAAGACTCATAAATTGATTTATTAGGATATTCAGATGCTGATTTTGCTGGATGTAAATTAGATAGAAAAAGCACAAGTGGAACTTGCCAATTTCTTGGAGTTAACCTAATCTCATGGTTTAGCAAGAAACAAAATTCGGTGGCACTGTCTACGGCTGAGGCCGAATACATTGCAGCCGAAAGTTGTTGTGCTCAAATCTTGTGGATTAAGCAACAACTCGAAGACTTTGAAATCAAACTTAATGAAACACCAATAAGATGTGACAACACAAGTGCCATAAATCTATCTAAAAATCCAATTCAACACTCAAGATCCAAACATATTGAAATAAGACATCATTTTATAAGAGAACATGTTCAAAACAAAAATATAATTCTTGAATATGTTTGCACTGAAAATCAATTAGCTGATATCTTTACAAAGGCCCTTAGTGAGGATAGATTCTGTAAATTAGGAGAAATCTAGGAATTCTAGATCCATATGCCTAAATTTTTCTCAATTTCCAAGAATTGATGTCAAAAATTCTTAGAGCTCAATTTTCAATATCTATCCTGATCCCAAAAGCTCAAGTTTATCATTCTAAAAACTTATCTTTGAGCAAAACTCCTTCTCCCAAAATTTCAAATTTTTCTGAAATTTATTCACATTTTTTCTGAATTTCTGAACTTCATGAGTCGACCCCCATGAGTCGACTCAATGGCAAACTTGTTATTTCCTCAAACTTCCCACGGGCTCATTGTTTTTATATGGGATCCTGTTCGTGAGCCGACTCATCCTTTCATCTTCCTCCTTCCAAAAGCCAACTTCTCCATTTCCTTTTGCTCCAAATCCAAGGATCTAGCTCGAGGCACTTCTCCCTCCTCCTCTCCACCAAAAATCGCCACCTTGGAAAGGGATTTTTGTGCTTTCTCACATTGTTTGGCATGGTTGGAGCGTGCCCTAGCACTCCACCGTTCTTCCCAAATCCACCTCTTTTCTCCACCAAAATCTCTCTTCACTCTCTTGTGATCCCTCCTCCACTCATTCACTTGTTCCTCCAAGTCTCCTTGCTTGCTACTGTAGTGAATATGGCTCCGAAGATGAAGCTTCCCCAAAGAAGAAAGTCAGTCCGTGAGCTTGAAAAAAATGTTCGAAAGAAAAGGCAAGCTGCTCAGTCTTCCACTGCTCCCACTCCAGCTTCAGTATCTGCTCAAGGTCCCCCTCAATCCTCCCTAAGCCCCAGTAAGAATCCTCTATCTGATAGAAAAGTTGAAATCGGGAAGAATATAGATTTTTGATTCTTTGAAAAAGAGGGTTTTAAATTTGCAACCAAGATTAAAAACCAAGGATGGGGTTTCTACTGCTCCCTTAAGGAAGTCACCTATGTTGACCTAGTTAGAGAATTCTACCAGAATCTACATTATGGAAATGGGTCAGTGACTTCAACAGTCAAGGGTATTGATATTTGCTTGGATTCTAGTATATTGGGAGAAATACTTCATTTGCCTAGTGAGGGTTACTCTTATATGGAACTCCCAGTAAAAGAAGAGGGGATCAGTGTTATTCTAGGGAGAACTTATTCAGGGAGTTTAAATAAATTGGAAGCAAAGATTTTGTCTATTGAGATGAGGATCCTGCATCAGATGGTAATGAAGCTCTTCTTTCCTAGGAGTGGTAGGCATGATTTACTTTCCAGCAGAGATGTTTGTATCATGTTTCATGTCATCACTCAGACCCCCCTGAACCTCCCTGCACTTATGATAGAGGCCATAGAGAGATTTTGAACAGATCCAAGGCACACTTGCCTTTTGGTATGGCCCTTACTCGAGTATTTAGGAGGTTTGGAGTTAGCTGTGAGGGGGAGGCTTCTACTAAGCTCTCTCATGTGGACACTTCAACCAACACACCCTGCACCGAATGGGATTTACAAAGACTGATGGTGGTTGGATCAAGGGCTCTGAAGAGAGAGCTGAGGAGAGAGCTGAAGACAGAACTGAAGACAGAGCTGAAGAAGAAGGTCCATCATCTCCTATCCATGACTTCAGGGCAGCATCACCAAATATCCAGTTCATTCCTGATACAGAGGCTGGCCCTTCAGAGTTCACCAGGATGCCCACACCAGTGTATCAGCCAGAGACCAGAGCACCTCAATCAGAGTTCAGACTGGCTGACGATCAGATCGAGCAAATATCACAGCGTGTGGCTTCTTTGCTATCTAGTCAGTGGAGCAGTACTACTTTTGCACCAGGAGCCACTTCTTCTGATCAGACCATGACTCCCCACATATCCACTGTGTTTCAGATGATATCAGATCAGTCCATCCGATTCAGCAGCTTGAGGACACCGTCTGGAGACTGACTGGCAGAGTTCTTGACTTGCAGGGGCAAGTCCTTGCTTTGGCCCATCCTCAGCCACAGGAGTCCACTATTGAGGTCACAGACCTCACTGCAGAGGCTGGCAGGCTCAGAGGAGCACTGGAGGGTGGATATGAGTTACTGAGGAGAGAGATCCGAGGATCGAGTGAGCATGCATCCACTCAGTTCACTGCTTTACTTCAGTCTGTTTCCAGAGTACTGAACGTACTTGATTTCATCAGACTCACCTTTTCTGTTCAGTCCTTAGCCTCTCAGCGTTCTCAGCCTCCCAGTTCTTCTCACTCTCCTGCTCGTGCCAGAGGCAGACGGGGTAGAGGATGCACTTCTGATCGAGATCCATCAGCTTCTCATCCCATATCTGATGACTCCGATCCATGACTTGTCATGATCATTACTAGATCCTAGGTGTTAGTGTCTTGTTCTAGGATCTGTATTTTGGGGCCATGTATTGACAATTAGCTGGTTGACTTTTATATTATGAACTATGTATTGAAACAATTATGGTTTTATGGTATCATCTTTTACTTATATTTCTACCTTTTGTAATGATGTCGATCATATTTTGGTTATATATATTCTCCTTGTTGAAATATTATCTTCTCTTTGTTGTTGTTTGCTGTTAATAATTGCTGTATTAAGGGGGAGCAAACATCTGTGATAAACTCTAAAGGGGGAGAAATTAAAGAATGTTTCAGAAAAAGGAAGAGTTAACCATGTTTGATGATGTCAAAAAGGGGAAGAAATTAAACAAAAAAAAAAAAAATCAAATCCATCAAAAGCAAAACCATAAATTATGAGCAATTAAAAAAAAAAAGCAACCCATCAAAAGCAAAACTACAAATTATGAGAAATTAATGAATGAATTGGAGAATTTAAAGAACAATATCAAAAGTACAATACTAAGTATAATGCAAATAAGTAACTTTTAAATTACTTCTTTACATATGCTCTGATTTGCTTTAAAAATTTAAATATGCTCTGATATACTTAAAAATTTCAACTTGCTCTGATACATCTTTTGAAATTTTATTTACCTTGATACATCTTAAGAAATTCAACTTGTCTTGATACATCTTAAGAAATTTAACTTACTCTGATACATCTTAAAATTTTTAACTTGCTCTGATACATTGTAAAATTTTTTTCTGATAACATTGTAAAATTGTTTTTTCTTGCTCTGATACATTGCAAAATTTATTTTTCTCTTGCTCTGATACATCTTAAACTCAAAATGATCTAATACACTTTCCAAATTAACTCTTAAACATCCTTTGGCACACATAATTATTTTTGTTCTGATGCTAAAACTAAAATCAAATGAGAATGAGCAAATTTTCAAAATACAGCTTGATCTGATAACAAAAATAAGTTTTCTGCTCCAACACCAAAATCACATAATCCAATGAGCATATCTTCAAATCTTTAAGCAAATGGGCAAACTATTCTTGCATATGACCATTTATATCACATGCCAAAAGAATCATACTCTTTTCAAGTATATAAATCTATAATGCATTCACATAAATACTTTTGTTCAAGTTTTTGTCATCATCAAAAAGGGGGAGATTGTTGCTCCTAGATTGATTTTGATGATTACAAAGCAGATTGAAGGGATACAAATATTTTTATTTGAAAAAGTCTTTATGCTCTTCAGGGGCAAAATCATAATTTTACTAAAATCCTGATTTGATAGTATCATTTGGTAGAACAAATGATTTGTAATCTATTGGTGAAAATTTCATTATTTTTGGACTTATATTTTTGAGGTTATGAATTTTGAAGTGCATGAGTCGACTCATGAGTCAACTCATGGCACAATGAGCTGCTTGGCATGCTAAAATTTCCCTTGGCACGCTGGTTTTTTGGCTTGGCACGACCTGTGAGTCGACTCATGAGTCGACCCACAAGGCATGAGTCGACTCATGAGTCGACTTCTGCTGTTTTGGGCCAAAATATCCAGAAACCCAAATCTCTGATTTTTGCAACAGAGGTCGACTCATGAGTCGACCCCTGAAGCATGAGTCGACTCATGAGTCGACCCCTGCGACGAGAATTGTCCGCAACGGCTAGTTTTTTGTCCATTTTAGTTGCCTTTAATGCTCACGTTAAATGCTCTAACGGCTCTTTTTCTGCCTAAAATATTTTTCTTGTTTCTTAAAGCTATAAAAGGTTTAAAAGGTGAAAAACAAAAAGGGAGATCTACAATATACACGAGAGATACAAGAGATTTTGAAAGAGAAAAGCAAGAGCGTTCAAAAGGGCATTCAAGAGCATTCAAAGAGAGGGTTTTTCAAGCCAACTTTTCAACCTTGATCAAGAGCTCTTTCAAAGCCTTCAAGAAGCCTTCAATCAAAGCTCACCTATTCCTCAAGCATTCATTCAACTCTTCATCCACCTTGAGAAAATCCAAAAGGGGCTTCTTTATTTGAGTAAAGTGTATTTAATATTATATTCGCTCATTTAAGGAGCTATTCTTGTACTTATTTGTGCTTTAAACTGTCTTACTCTTTGTGAGTAATTGTTCTTGTTTTTGGAGAGTTTTCAAAACAAGGGAAGGTTGATCTGAACCTGAAATCGGAGTGTTTTGGGTTGGCTTGTACCCGAAAAATAAGTGGACTAGCTTGGGATAGCTAGTGTCGGAGTTTCCGACGTTTGTATTCCGGTTGAATACAAGTATAGTGGATTGGAATTCCCAAGTAGGAGCTTGGGGAGTGGATGTAGGTGCAAGGTTGGCACCGAACCACTATAAATTCTTGTGTCTGTGGTGTGCTTTATTGTTTCTCTTTATTTCTTTATTATATCCTTGTATTCTTGCTTTAGGTAATTAATCTTGAACTAAAGTCTTTCTCCTCATTCATCAAGCTTTTAACAAATACTTTTCATAAGTAGTTAGTTAAGCTTAATTTTTTTTAAAACCCAATTCACCCCCCCCCCTCTTGGGTTGCATGGTTGGGCAACAAAAACCATCCTTGAGTATTTATGAAATACTGAGGATCAATGGCTCATTTATGAAGAATCTGACTTAAAATCTGTAGAATATTGATTCTAATTTCTAGTCAGATCGAAATGACAAAGTTGTATCAGATTATGTTTTTATCTTAAAAGAAGGAGTGACATACTGAAAAGGTTTCATGCAATAGTTAGTAGCTAATTTTATTTGCGATATGGAGTTCTTTGTGGTATTTGATGTCGATAAAAAAATTACTTGATAATGGAAGTTCATCAACGAGCATGGAGTGGCACCCTCCATTGATGGTCCAGTCTTTCTATATTGATAGTAGAACTGGAGTCATAGCTCAAGATAAAGAATCAATGTTCCATCTGAGAATCAGACACTTTTGCATTGCTATGATCTTGTTCGATAAGATCGAAATAAAATCGATCTTAAGAAGATCGACTGAAAGAAAACTTAATCGACCCACTGACTGGAGCAATCAGATCTAAAGAGTTTAATGATTTAAAATGGAAGATGGATATTTGATACTAATCTGATTGGCTTTAGTCCAAGTGAGAGTTGTTAAAAAATGTATCTTAAAGTCAATTATCTAGGTTGTAGATGATTGTACTCCATACAAGTATATGAATTATAAAAATGATAAATATTATCTGACAGATTCATCATAAGGAATACATCTTTCAAAATAGAACTCATATGTTATGATGAAGTCCTTAGAGCTATTTTCAAAATGATAAAGGAGGATTTATTGTGTAGTTCTTAAATCCTGCTCATGACTAAATGATACAATTATTACAAGGATGATAATTGTAACGAGTGTAGGTCATTGTATGCCATATTGGTTGGTTGTCCTCTTAACCAAGGTGTGTGGTGACACGGGTATGGCATATGGGTGATTTGTAAGAATACATTTCACTAAGCATGACCACTTCTGGAGCACTCTACTGTCAAGGGTTACTCTGATGAGATATGCGTATATGTGTTCCTCTGACCTGAGACTGCCTTGGTGATTTGCAAGCAACTCAATGTGCTTTGATGTCGGACTATCTAAATTTATAATTCGATAACAAAAGATTTTTGGATACAGTCAAGTACTTGTGAAGTCTAAGTGCGAGTCAAGATGGAATGGACCGCTTCAAGTAAAATTAGAGATGATGCATTACTGTGTTTCAATTCAATAAAACTTTGGCCAAAGTAGTCCTAGTGAGGAGTCACAAGATTTTTAAGGTAGAGACACAATGTGGATCACTCTTCCTGAGTTGACAGTTTAACCCTTAATCGTCCTTGAGTATCAAGTGTCAAAGGGATGAATTATACGGTAACTATATCCACATGGATTCTAGAGTGTTGCTGGGCATATATTTGATCTATTTAGACTTCGGATCTCATTGCTAGATGGTTATATCGATTAGTACAAAAATTATTCTTATGCTATCAGCTTAGGTTTGAACTTATGGGGTCACACACATAGAAGTATCTATCTGATCAAATGGCTGATCGATGATTATGAATCGTTGAAGGATTTAATTATCAATTTGATTGATGATTAATCTTATACAAAAGTTGCAATAAATAATTTACTAATGATTGATAAATTAAAAAAATATTTAATTAACAATATGATTATTAATTGGCTCAAATTGATTGAGCAATAGAGATTGGATTAGATCTAATTGAATTAGATTCAATTAGATTGGTTTTGGATTGATTGGATGCATCCTAATTAGAAAATAGAACTTGTTCCAATTGATCTCAAGGATGCAAATCAAATTCTAAATTGAATATGATTCAATTAGTTTTATATAGGCTTGGATTGGATCAAATCCTATTAGATAATAGGCCTGATTGGATCAAGCCCTATTATCAAAACTTTCTTGATATTCATCAAGAATCAATCCCTAGATTAATGGGATTTTAATCTAACTAATTTCCAATTGAATTGGGGCTTAATTGATTTCATAATTGGGTTAGGACCTAATTAGTTAGTTTGTTATAACTAATTTCTAAATTGGTTAGGATTGGATCCAAGGGTTAGTTAGAGTTGGAACAAGATCTTGAGTCCTGTTGGGTATAAAATACCTCCCAGCCGAAGTTCGTATCAGGAGTGACCCTCCCGGAACTCTACCGACGTCCAACCTTGGGCGACATCTTTTCGAACCTCTCCGACGGCCAAGCTTCCGCAATATTCTCAAGTTCTGCCGACGGATAAACTCCCACAGCTTCTTCCCAAGTGTCGATCGGATTCCCCGACGGACGAACTCCTGCCGCATCTCCCGGGCTTCTCCAGCGATAAGCTTCTTCGGTCGTCTATCAGCTCTCCAAGGCTCTCGGATTCTACTATCAGCCACCTCCTTCAAGGGTCAACCATTCTCCGGACCTCTTCCAGATCTTTTCCAACAGGATTCGATCGACTCCAATCCAATTTCTTTCAGAACTTCGTCAGTTCGTCAGTGGCCGAACTTTCCCAACAGTAGATCTCCACGACGGACGGACTCCATCCGAGTTTCTACGATGGTCGACCACCTTCTGGATTTCATCCGAGCTCCTACGAGAGTTGACTTCTCCCCGAACTCCTACTGCAGGTAGACTTCGTCCGAGCTCCTACGGAGTCGGACTTCAGCCCGAGCTCCTATTGCAGGTAGACCTCATCCGAATTCTTACAAGGGCGGCTTCGAGCCCCACCACAAGCGATCTACTCCGAGCTTCTACTACAACGATCTACTCCAGCTACCACTACAAGCGGTCTACTTCGAATTTCTACTACGAGCGATCCACGTCGGATTTCTACTGTAAGCCTCCACCTGAGCTTCATTGTGAACGAATTTCTTCCAAACTTCATTGCAGGCAGGCTTCGGCGCCCTCAACAAATGATCCCCATCCGACTTCTACGGGAACCAAACTCCGACCGAACTTCGTAGCAGACAATTTCAACGAACTCCTACGACACATGGGCTCCAGCAGTCGAACCCTCCAGCGGGTGAACCTCTCCATCGCCATCCGACATCCACTACCGGTCGACCTTCTGTCGGATTCTGAATGAAACCGAACTTTTCACAGAAAGCCCCTGACCGAGCTTCTACAGCAGATGACCTTCACCTGCAGTACTAGCGCCCAAGGCACCCAATAGAAGGCTCACCAGCAACATCCGAGCTCCTCTTAGACAGAGAGCTATCCCTCTCCACCAGACACCCCAATCGAGCTTCGACCGACAGGCCTGGACTCCCTAGCAGGCCACAGTAATGGCCACGACTCTGCTCACTTCCTGTAACGGATCCCACGCGGCTCCATCATGCTCTGGCAAGTCATGACAACGGACATCACTTCACTCTCCACAATAGGCTCCACGTGGCAGGCCACGATGATGGCCATGACTCCACTCTACTACTCTCCATAACAAACTCCTCATGACCCCGAACGGCCCACTACCAGACGGTTACAGACGTCGCTGTCAATCTGTTACGCCCTCCACCTATAAAAAGGGGACCCCCAGATACGTTATTCTCGAAGCTCTAATCTCTATCTCAAAATTTGTTAAAATTTTTATTCGAGCACTCCATTCTTGTTGAGGCAGAGAACTGACTTGAACGTCGGAGGGTCTTGCCGGAGCACCTCCAACTCCGGTTTAGACTTTCTTTGCAGGTCCCGGCGGCGACCCAACTCCCTCGACTCCAGCTTCTCCGATGCCGGTGGATTTTTGTACCAACAGGATTGGCGCTAGAAGAAGGGTACTGTGTCTTCGCAGTATCCTTGTTCTTAAAGGAGCGTTCAACGGGACCACCTTTGGTCATCTTCTCCGACATCTCCTCCTCCGATTTCTTGCCTGATTTCCAACTGATACCTCCCCAAGGGCATCCACCAGGCGATCCACGGCCTCCGCTGCCAGATCTCAGCAAGCTCTGCAAGCCCCGACCTTATCTCCGATTTTCAGGCTCCTCTTCCTCCGACGACGGTAGTCGGCATGGAGCAGCTCGATAATCGACCTTCGATCGGTTTCACCAACACCATCTAGGGAATCCTAGTAGGGAACAACCGATGTATTGGCCGGACCTCTCAAGCGACAAAGGATTGAGGAATCCATAACCTTTACTGAAGAAGATGCTCGGGGAGTTCAATTTCCTCATAACGATGCGGTTGTAGTTTCTTTAAATATAGCTAATTACGATGTGTGCCACATTCTTGTCGACAATAAAGTTTGGCCGATATTTTGTTCTACGATGCATTCTCAAAAATATCCATTCCGGATGATCATTTAGGGTCGGTGAACTCCCCACTGGTAGGGTTCATGGGTGATGCCATGCCCGTGGAAGGAATGATAACCCTGATTGTGGTTGCGGGTCGATTTCTGAAACAATCCAGGGTGCGAGTGGACTTCCTAGTGGTAAAGGCGCCGTCCGCCTATAACGCAATACTCGATCGGCCCAGCCTTAACGCCCTCCGAGCTGTGGTGTTGACCTACCATTTAAAGTTGAAATTTCCTACGGGTCAGGGGGTTGGAGAGGTCAGAGGAGATCAAGCCCTGGCGAGACACTGCTACAGCATAGCTTTGCAAAGAAGTGACCAATCTGACCTCTATCCGGTTGATGGATTGGATGCCCACGATGACCTCACTGAGAAAAGGGGCGGGCCAATTGAAGATCTTGTTTCGATTCCTTTGAATGATGGGAATAAAGAGCATGTGGTGAAGATCGGCTCCAACTGGGGGAAGAGGTGCGGGCGCAGCTCATTGATTTCCTATAAAAGAATGCGGATATTTTCGCTTGGGTTCCGACGGACATACCGGGGATCGACGCAGAGGTCATGAAACATCGTCTGGTCATTGATCCAAAGCATCGGCCGACAAAAGAAAGAATCCAAGTCATGCACCGGAAAGGCAAAAGGCGATAGCCGAGGAAGTGGATAAACTCCTGAAGGCCGGATTCATTAGAGAAGTCAACTATCCTGACTGGATTTCCAACATGGTCCTCGTCAAAAAGGCAAACGGTAAGTGAAGGATGTGTATAGACTTCAAAAAGTTGAATAAAACCTGCCCAAAGGACAGCTACCCTCTGTCCAGAATTGATCAACTGGTGGATGCAACCTTGGGCCATGAGCTTCTCACCTTCATGGACGCATTCTCTGGCTATAATCAAATCAGAATGGCACCAAAAGATGAAGAAAAGACTGCTTTCATTACTAACCATGGTCTTTACTGTTATAGAGTCATGCCTTTCGGCCTAAAAAATGCAGGTGCGACCTATCAGCGGCTGGTGAACAAAATCTTCAAAGAGCAGATCGACCGCAACATGGAGGTCTACGTGGACGACATGCTCGTGAAAAGCAAATCTCAACGAACCACGTCGCCGACCTCGAGGAGACCTTTGGCGCCCTCCAGAAATATAAGATGAAGCTGAACCCAACTAAGTGTGCTTTCGGAGTGACCTCGAAGAAATTTCTGGGCTTCATGGTATCGGGGTGCGGAATTGAAGTCAATTCGGAGAAGATTCGCGCCATCCAGGAGATGGCCGCCCCGAAGTTGATAAAAGAAGTTCAGCGCCTTACAGGGAGGGTGGCAGCCCTGAATCGCTTCGTTGCGAGGTCGGTCGAACGGTGCTTACCCTTCTTCCAAACTCTCAAGTAGCCGAAAATTTTGTTGGACCACTGAATGTCAACAGGCATTCGAAGAACTAAAGAACTACTCGGCTCACCTCCGCTATTGGCGAAGCCCAACCCGGAGAGGAGTTGTTCTTGTACCTGGCGGTCTCCCCTATGGCTCTCGCAGCAGTTCTTGTTAAGGAAGAAACAAAAATTCAACGGCCGATCTACTACATCAGTCGCGTGTTGAGAGACGCCGAAACATATATACTAAATTAGAAAACTAACTTACGCCCTATTGATTGCAGCCCGGAGGCTCCGACCTTACTTTCAAGGGCACACCGTAACGTTACTCACCGACCAGCCGATTAAGGCATTCTACACGGACGGATGCTTCGGAGGATGGCGAAATGGGCGATCGAGCTCACAGAATTTGACATCAACTATCAACCTCGGCCGATAGTAAAAGCCCAGATATTGGCAGACTTTATAGTGGAATGCACTATCCCGGAGGAGGCCGAACCTGAACAAGGTAAAACTGATGGCCTGAAGTCCCGACCGAACTCCTCTGAAGAAGGAACAGACCTCCCTGATTGCTTTTGGGCCCTCTGTGTGGACGGATCCTCCAACATGTCAGGCGCAGGTGCGGGCCTGATCTTGATCAGTCCGAGGGGATCATCGCGGAGTACGCACTGCGCTTCGAATTCTCCGTAATGAATAATGGAGCAGAATATGAAGCTCTGATCGCAGGATTGAGGATCGCCAAAGAATTAGGAGTAGATCGGCTCCAAATTTATAGTGACTCCCAACTGGTAGTGGGACAAGTCAGCAAAACTACGAAGCACGGGAGGACAGCATGGCCAAATATCTTGAAAAGGTAAAAGAGATCGTCCCCCCTTTAGTAGCTTTAACATCAAACAGATTCCAAGAATAAAAATACCAGGGCCGATCTCCTCTCCAAGTTGGCTACACTGGCTCCGGCCGAACTACCCAAGGAAGTCCTCTTTGAAGTTCTGAAGTGCTCAAGTACGGAAGAATCGCGGCCCGTGATGGAAATCGGCCATGAACCCAGTTGGATCGACCCACTGATGGCATATCTTAGAGACGGGGTTCTTCCTCATGATGCAAAAGAAGCTCGGAAGCTCAGAAATCAGGCCTCCCGATATATCCTTTATGAGGGCAAACTGTACAAGAGGTCATACTCTTTGCCCCTTTTAAAATATCTCCGGCCTTCGAAGCTGATACGCCTTATGGGAGGTGCACGAAGGAATCTGCGGAAGCCATCTGGGGCTAGATCCTTATCCCACAAGTTGCTCCGACAAGGGTATTACTGGCGATAATGTACCGCGACTCTATTGAATACGTCAGAAAGTGTGACCGATGTCAGAGATATGCTAATATCCAAAGACAGCCCCCTCCGAACTTACACCCTTGAGCGCCCCATGGCCGTTCGCGCAATGGGGAATGGATATCCTTGGACCTTTTCCCGTGGCATCAGGGCAGAGAAAATTCTCCTGGTAGCAATTGACTATTTCACCAAGTGGGTTGAAGCCGAACCGTTGGCAAAAATCACAGAAGCTAAAGTGCAAGACTTCATCTGGAAGTCAATCGTTTGCAGGTTCGGCCTACCAAGAACCCTAATTACTGATAATGGACGACAATTTGCGGGAGCGAGGTTTGCTGGATTTTGTGAGGACCTAAACATCTCCCACAACTTCACATCAGTAGCCCATCCTCAGACCAACGGCGAAGCTGAAGTGACCAACAGAACTCTGCTGCAAGGAATCAAGACAAGGCTCGAAAGAGCGAAGGAAACTTGGGCAGACGAACTTTATCATGTGTTGTGGGCATATCGAACTACCCAAAGACTGCCCACGGGGGAGACCCCCTTTGCTCTAGCCTTCGGAATGGAAGCTGTTATCCCAATTGAGCTCAAACTCCCGTCAGCACGAGTCGTGGCATTCAACGAGCATCACAATTTACAGGGTCTCAAAGCCAACCTCGACTTGTTAGAAGAAAAGTGGGAGGCAGCTCAAGTTCGGATGACAGCTTACAGATAGAAAGTCGCCCGCTACTACAACTCCGGGTCAAAAATAAAGTCTTTAGAGCAGGAGACCTAGTGCTTCGACGAGCCGCTGTCTCGCAACCTCAGATCAAGAGAAACTTGCTCCAAACTGGGAAGGCCCATACGAAGTCAAGGAGGTAGTCCGGCTCGGACTTACTACCTTAGAGAACTCGGAGGAGCAGACCTCCCATGACCATGGAGCTCGAAAAATTTATGAATATATTACTGATAACTTTACTTTAAGTAAAAGTTTTATATCCACATGTCTTCTCTCTTGGCACGAGCTTATATCGACAGGACAATCGAAACTAACCGTGTCAAAATAGGGGAGAACCTCGTCTCGACACAATCGAAGGTCCGGTTCTCCTTAGACCGGATGGGGGGAGAGGCCCTACAACGCCCTTATGTGCCCCCACAGCCATGTTAGGGACAGGAGGAGAACCTCGCCCTAACATGAGCAAAGTCGAAGGCCCGATTCTCTTTAGATCGATGGGGGGAGAGGCCCTACAACGCCCTTATGTGCCCCCACAGCCATGTTAGAGACAGGAGGAGAACCTCGCCCTAACATGAGCAAGGTCGAAGGCCCGATTACTCTTAGACCGGATGGGGGGAGAGACCCTACAACGCCCTTATGTGCCCCCACAGTCATGTTAGGGACAGGAGGAGAACCTCGCCCTAACATGAGCAAAGTCGAAGGCCCGGTTACTTTTAGACCGGATGGGGGGAGAGGCCTGCAACGCCCTTATGTGCCCCCACAGCCATGTTAGGAACAGGAGGAGAACCTCGTCCTAACATGAGCAAAGTCAAAGGCCCGGTTACTTTTAGACCGGATGGGGGAGAAGCCCTGCAACGCCCTTATGTGCCCCCACAGCCCTGTTAGGAACAGGAGGAGAACCTCATCCTAACATGAGCAAGTCGAAGGTCCGATTATTTTCAGACCAGATGGGGGAGAGGCTCTTATAACAGCCCATATGTGCCCCCACAGTCCTGTTAGGAACAGGAGGAGAACCTCATCCTAACCTGAGCTGAAATCGACTACATCAGGAATAGGAGGAGAACCTCATCATGACGCCAACTAAGATCCGATCATTCAAGACCAGATAAGATAAAGAAAACCTTCTCGATGGCCCCTCCGCACTCCCGCGACCCTGCTAAGAGCAGAGGAAAATTCTCACTCGAGAAAAGAAAAAGAAAAAAAAAGTTAAAAAGGAAAGCGACGAACTACACCAGCGACAAATGAAAAATAAATTACGTCAAAGATACAGGAGATCTCATCTCAGCGAGGATGGGGATTCTTATCAAAAATCTCCAGTCTCCAAGAGGACTCTCAACACAGGCCAAGGATAAGATGGCTTCCTCAAGGCGACGAGAAGTTTAGACCTCCGAGCTCGAACTTCGAAAGGAAGCGTCAAACTCAAGTGGCCCCGGACAAACCTGCGGCCATAAACAAAAGGGACAGGTCAATGCGACGACGATTGGGTACCTTCGAACGACATCGATATCGAGCAAGACAAAAACAGAAAGAAGTTCGACAAATGATAACTCAACACATGAGTAGAAGAGGTAATGGAAAATTTTCTTTTCATTTCATTAGCTAAGTATGCATTACAAAGCCCGGAAGGCCGAAAAAGAAAGACGACAAGAAAAGCAAACCAACATGACGACGACCAGGAACCTTCAGACAACATCGATATCGAACGAGATAAAAAAATAAAAAAGTTCGACGGATGATAATTTAACACAAAGTGCGGACAAGGTAACAAAAAATCTTCTTTTCATTTTGATTAACAAGGTATACGTTACAAAGCCCTGAAGGCCAAAGAAAGAAGAACAATACGACAAGACCTGAAAAGAATACATTAGAGACCGCTTCAAGCTTTCAACTTCTCCTTCTAGTTCCATCTTTCTCAGCAGTATTTCCCAGTACGTATGATGAACCCATCGACTCTCACCCTCCGCCTCGTTCCGCCTTATTGCCGAAACCTTAACCCTAAGGGGAAAAGAGCGGGATAGAACTCAAGGAGCGACGGTGGCAACGACGGCGGCAACGACAACCTGCTTCAAGAAGAACCGGAAGTACCCCGGTGGCCGCAGTAACGTCGGAGGCATGCACCACTACCATATTCTCTCCGACAATTACCATCCTAGGTACTTCGGCGAGGTCAGCGTGCGCTACTTCCACCGCCCCCGCAACAAGTTCTACTGTTCCACCGTCAGCACCGACCGCCTCTGGTCCCTCGACCCCGATGACGTCAAGAAGGCCGTCGCAGCTTATGACGGCAACTCCACCCCCTTGATCGGTGTTGCCCCGTTCAACTATTTCAAAATTCTCGGACAGGACGCACTCACCGGCCAGTTCCGTTATTAAATCCCTGTTGTTAAAGGAATTCTCCCTCGAGTTTCCTTCGAAGCTGTGGGAGCCTTCAGTGGCAGCTCGGCAGCCACTGAACTTGTGGGCCACCATTTCCCTTCTCCTCCTCCTCTCGATCCATAGCATCCCCTCGAGACGGACCTCCGGGGCAGAAGCCCTGGTGGGAGAACTCCTCGAAAGGGCTCGGGGGACTAAAGGCTCGGCGTCGTAAGGGACGTCGATGGCGAGGGCCGCCCGGGCAACTTCTACGTCCGTGCCTGCAACAAGAGAAAAGAAAGAAGGAAATCCCGAAAAATTGGGAAAGATTGCGAATAAACCCTCAGAAGCTAAACAAACAAAGCAAGAGGAGGAAGGAACAACAACAATGACAAGTGAAGTTTCAGGACCAACCTAGATTGGCCCGATGTAGGCGGGGAGCCGGCGGAGATGGCGGGGATTGACGCAAAGAATGCCTAGGGTCGAAAAGGGCGCCGATGGATGGTAGAACTTTCAGATAGAAGAAAGGCGCCAACTGGACTCTCAGGCGAAGTGAAGTCCCTGGAGGGAAGGAGTGGGTTTAAATAGGCAACAGGGCCTGGCACAGTCATGACGGCGGATATCCCTAGGCCGACCAATGCCCGCCACGTGTCCCACTCACCATGGCGTACGGTTGACTGCTGACGGGGCCATTATTGCGTGGCACTTGGGACAGCACTCCAGCAAAAATTTTGAAAAGTCTCTTCGGATCGCCCTGATTTGAAAAGACTCCGGCATGCGTGCATTAAATGCCAGGATATCTAAGGGCGATCGCGTGCAGAATTCAAGGGAGCAACTTCGGCTGTGAAAATTTTTCTATACTTCCTTCATTCGAAACTCGAACTCGGAAGTAGGGGGACTGGTGTTGGGTATAAAATACCCCCCAGTCGAAGTTCGTATCAGGAGTGACCCTCCCGGGACTCTACCGACGTTCGACCTTGGGCGACATCTTTCCGAACCTCTCCGGCGGCCGAACTTCCGCAATGTTCTCAAGTTCTACCAACGGATAAACCCCCACAACTTCTTCCACAAGTGTCGACCGAATTTCTCCAACGGACGAACTCCTGCCGCATCTCCCGGGCTTCTCTAGTGATAAGTTTCTTCGATCGTCTATCAGGCTGCTCCAAGCACTCTCTGGATTCTACTATCGACCGACCTCCTACAAGAGTCAACCGTTCTCCGGACCTCTTCCAGATCTTTTCCAATAGGATTCGATCGACTCCAATCCGAATTTCTTTCAGAACTTCGTCAGTTCGTCAGTGGTCGAATTTTCCCAACAGCAGATCTCCACGATGGACGGACTCCATCCGAGTTTCTACGGCGGTCGACCACCTTCTGGATTTCATCCGAGCTCCTATGGGAGCCAGACTTCCTCTCCGAACTCCTACTGCAGGTAGACTTCGCCCGAGCTCCTACGGGAGTCGGACTTCAGCCCTGAGCTCCTATTGCAGGTAGACCTCATCCGAATTCTTACAAGGGATGGACTTCGAGCCCCCACCGCAAGCGATCTACTTCGAGCTTCTACTACAAGCGATCTACTCCAAGCTACCACTACAAGTGGTCTACTTCAAATTTCTACTACGAGCGGTCCACGTCGGATTTTTACTGTAAGCCTCCACCTGAAGTTCTATTGTGAACGAATTCCTTCCGAACTTCTATTGCAGGCAGGCTTCAGCCCCTCAACAAATGATCTCCATCCGGACTTCTACGGGAACTAGACTCCGACCGAACTTTCATAGCGGACATATTCCGGACGAACTCCTACGACACACAGGCTCCAGCAGCCGAACCCCTCCAGCGGGTGAACCTCTCCAGTGCCATCCGACATCCACTGTCGGTCGACCTTCTGTCGGATTCTGCATGAAATCGAACTTCGTCCACAGAAAGCCCCTGACCGAGCTTCTACAGCAGATGACCTTCGCCTGCAGTACTAGCGCCCAAGGCACCCAACGGTAGAAAGCTCGCCAGCAACATTCGAGCTCCTCTTAGACGGAGAGCTATCCCTCTCCACCAGACACCCCAACCGAGCTTCGACCGACAGGCCTGGACTCCCTAGTAGGCCACAGTAATGGCCACGACTCTGCTCTACTTCCTGTAATGGATCCCACGTGGCTCCATCATGCTCTGACAAGTCACGACAATGGACATCACTTCACTCTCCACAACAGGCTCCACGTGGCAGGCCACGGCGATGGCCACGACTCCACTCCACTACTCTCCATAACAAACTCTTCATGGCTCCGAACGGTCCACTATCAGGCGGTTACAGATGTCGCTGTCAATCTATTACGCCCTCCTCCTATAAAAAGGGGACCCCCAGATCGTTATTCTCGAAGCTCTAATCTCTATCTCAAAACTCTGCTAAAATTTTCGTTCAAGCACTCCATTCTTGTTGAGACAGAGAACTGACTTGAGCGTCGGAGGGTCTTACCGGAGCACCCCCAACTCCGGTTTAGACTTTCTTTGCAGGTCCTGACGGCGACCGCAACTTCCTCAACTCCAGCTTCTCCGACGCCGGCGGATTTTTGCACCAACAGGAGATAAATAGGGGTTGCCCCAGACTGGGCTGAACTCTCAAGATTGATCCAATGATACAAAGAAGAAAGGATTTTTCCAGCCATGGATCGAGGAAAGAAGCTCGGTGATGAACTTACACCACAGAAAAAAATGCCACCACCCCCTCTTATGAGAGTGCTTCTTTAGGATGAACAATATCCTAAACAAGGAACACCTAAGGGTGATGTTGAGCAAACTACAGAGGATGATAAAAATGACGATCATCCGATGGAGTTCGGGGTGATCTGAGTAGAAAGAATCTTATAAAGTTGAGGATATTACTAATGAAAAAATGGAATGGAAGTCGAAGACCAACCCGAAGAGACTGCTTGTACAATGCTACTTGGCCCCTCGAGGCATCGGTAACTTGACCATCCCGTCCATGAATGTCTAACCAGAAAACCAAAGGGATCAAAAACTGAGCCCTAAACCTATCCAGATCATCTTGGGTAATGCTTCACTCCTTGTTTTTTAAATTTTAGAAGTCTTCGAACTCACACATAGGACTGTTCGTGTGGTGGGGTGTAGAGGCCTAGTTCCTAGATGAGGAGCCGGCTATAGCGACAGCTCGAGAATCACTCTCAGACCTGATCTGGGAAGGCAACAATCAGCGATTGTAGCCATCATAGGAATTGTCGCCCTGAATCTCATCACTTTCAGAAGACATGGACAGAAGAAGAATGATTATAAAGAAAAAAATCAAAGCAACAAACAAGGAAAAAGGGGGTGAAGATGCAAACAAGACTCTAGAAAGAGGCTAAAGAAGGAGGTCAAACCAGAAAAGTGAGAAGCAAGGAAAAAAATGAAGAGGAATTGAGGACCAACTGGACAATAAGAAGACCACTAGTGTTGGAAAAGGCAATATCTGTAGGGGGAAGGCCTTTCTCTAGCAACTACGACAGCAAAGGAATGGTTGCCAGTAGGAGGGCAGAGAATTTGGTAGAGTAAGAGAAGATAATGAATAACAATCCATTTATACAGATCATTAATGTCTTGGATTAGATTACTGAACTACTAGATCTTGCCACTTGGCCAACATCAGGAGCGACAAATTTTGCGACTCTTCGCCGCACCCCTCAAGTCAAACCACGTAGGGCGATTCGTGAGCCACACTGTAGGGCCTACCAATGCCCGACATTTGGTGAGCCCAGACGAACCTAGGAACAATCTCCGAATCTCTTTTTTCCCAAATCATTCCTCCATGGCATCTCAAGCTCCCATCCCTCATAACTACGGAGTGGATTATGAAGTGATGCATTAATGGGACTCTGGGATTTCCTCCACTAAATATTGCCAAAATAAATGCCCCGAGGAGAAGACCCAGTTGGCAGATGAAGATCGATCTGAAAATCAGCTATTTTTTTTATCCGAAGTAGTGAAACTCCTTCGGACTCAAAAGTGGAGGGCAAATGTTATGGAGGTAATCCACTATTCGAACTAATCTTCTTTTTCTCAGGATGTAATCGAGAACTTATCAATGACTTGCAAGACCACCTTGGATGCCGAAGAGGGCCGAGGTGGACCAACTTCTATCAACAGGCTCTAATCGACCTCTGGCCCGGACACTAATCGAGCTCATGGTCGGAACCTTACCGACCCTAAGGTCGGATCCCATCAAGGACAGATGCTGAAACACTTTAGTTAATAAGTATAGTGCCCTTGAACCTCAGATGCAATCCACAGCATGAGGCCTTGGCTCAATGCCAACTTTGGGTTAACAACTCGTTCATCCACATTGACAAAGTTTGCAATTGTCTAACAATTTTGATTCGTAGATTAATGCAAAGCTTCTCTATCCTAGCCAACTGTCAGAACATGACCTAATAGCCCAAAAGATCAGGACTAATGACCTACTGATTCTGACTACCAATCTATTGTTCCATCTCAATATAAAGAGGTACCAAGGAGATCCTCAGATAAGGCTAATTGCGACAAAGAATACCGTACCTCCTATTCTCGTACTCACCATTCTTCCTGTTTCTTCTACTATTCTTAAGCACTGACTAACTTAGACATCAAAGGATTCTCCATCGAAGCACCTTCTATGTGAGTAGATTTTTATTGTAGATTCTCTTTTGATGCCTCCTCCCCAATTGATGTCCATCCTCAGCCGCATCCGCTTCAAATTGAAGCTTTAAAGCAACAATCTTAAATAATTATTAATTTAAAAAACTTTTAAACTTTAATTTTAATAAATCCTGGATCAACTCAAATGATTTCTTATCACGTCAGGATGTTTCACCTACATTATTGTTAATTGATTTCTTGTGCCTTATTTATACTCATTTAATACTATCCAGCACCAGCCTCTTCTAAGGCTTAGAGACTTCTCTAGAAGGATTAGGATCCTCTCTAATCGATAAGGAGACCGGATAGATCCTACCATTTTTTTTTTCGGATGTTGTGTTTTGTTGGGGGGTGGGGGGGGTTTGTCCGGGGTTGGGGGAGTGGTGGTGGTGGATAATAGCGACTGAGATTTCACCACAATCTGACAGAAGCAACCCCTCCCACAACAATGCAAGATGACTGGGAAACTACCAATCCACAGCTTTTGCATGCTCCACACTTGCAAAATTGGCCAAAAAAACCTGCTACCTGACTAGCTTCCTCATGGCATGGCGATAAGAGATATTGGACAATATACCACAAAAAATCTTTATATTTCAAAGAGTCGAATGCTGAGACGATTCATGTCCATTAATCCAAGCAGCCACAATCTTTAAATCTCCTTCTAGAACGATTTTGTCATTTTGAAAATTCATGACAACCATTCTCAACTTACAGGCTTGCCCTGTCCAGCCTCCACAATCTCTAGAGAGGCTCAATAGCCATCTCCCAGCTTAGATGAAGAGAATAGTACCGCAGATCATGTGTCCCAAAAGAAAGGGAATAAGATAAGCATAAGATGCAAAGTCCAACCTATTACAAAAGTCAAATCAGACTTGACAACTTTAAAAATCACCGCATTTTTATACATCCAACAATATAATACCATTAAGTCAGATTATAATTATTTATTGCCACTACTTAGTAGTGCAGTCAATCATTAGTCTAACACACTTGCTCCTTTTTTCTTTTTCTCCACCTGAATGAAAGTATCTCACCAATTATATTCACTATAAATCATCTCATACTGTGGTTGATGTGCATTTCATGGATGGTCGAAGCCACACGCTCGGAGATGATCAAACTATGATAAAGTAGCCTTTATGTTCCTTAAGAACTATTATTTACATAATTACAGTGGTTGCTCATTCTTTACACCCAATAGCTGCTTGCTCTCATCAGCTAGTTCATAATTATTTCAATTGTTGAAGGTACTACATCTTTACTTACAGATACATTACACGGAACATCTGGCTTCTGATAGGCCCCCTGGATCTATCAATCAAGTCAGAGACTTCACCATTCCCTGAGAATTCCCATCTAGCAATTCGGCCATCCCATGAAGAGCTGACAAGCATAGGATAGTAAGGGTGCCAGCTGCAGTCTCTAACAGCCAATTGATGGCCATCCAGTCTTTCAACTTGGTCTCCACTAACCTGAAACATTGCCCAAATAATTATTGTTAATTGCTGTTCATCTGCTATGGTCCTGACAGATGGTTAACTTGGATGTTGTGATCCAACAACTTTGTTTAAAGTGCAAGTATGAGCAGTAATAAATCGGTGAGACAAGTGTTTTCCATTCCTGACAATCAGGCAATTGGAAGTTTACAAAACTACAGCATCCTGAATCCCTGATTGGGTCTTGGGCCTTTGCGAAGAATCATGAACATTCAAGGTAATGGAGATATTAATATAGTGGTAATAATATGGATAAGACACCTTAATTAATTTTCAAAAGAGGCAAATTTTGAGTTAAAACACTAGCTCAAGCAAGGTTTGCTGTCTCAATATTGGAGCATGTACCAGTAAAATCCACTGTAGCGTTGGTTTATGGTATGGTACGGTATGCCTGTGTTGGTACATAGCAGTTCGATGTACCGGTATGGTATGGTACAGGGTGTATCGGTATGGTACGGTACAGGGTGTACCGGATGGTTTGGTCTGGTACGAAATTCCATGGGCTTAAGATTAGGAATTAAACAAAATTATAGAGAAAGGTGGAGGTGGACAACATACCACATCATAAATATAAACACATGCATCATGAGATCCTGTATAAATGTACTTCTGACCGGTACTGAAACACAGGAGAGAGTAAATGTCAGCAATCTGTATTCACTGAATTCACCTTGAATTTGATAACCATTCATGCGAAATCTTTCATCAATAAATTCTTATAGTAAATGCATCTTTCAATATTCTAGCAGGACTGCCCTAGCACAAAGGTTTAGTCTTCATGTTCGACAGTCACCATCCGCTAGGTAAAAACAAAGGTTTTGCAAAAGCTTTTAGACTTAAAATTTTACAGATTTTCATATTTGTAATCAATATTTCAATTCAATAAATATGATAAAGTGACAGCCAAAACAAAATCTATAGCACTATTTCCAGGAACATGCAAAAAAAAAGCAAGTATGAGCTTCTTTTCAATTACCTGTAAGCAGGGGAGAAATAGCAACGTATCAAAGTACGCAAAACTGAATGACCTCTGTATGTGGCTAACGATTGATCACTGGGATGTTTCATATATTTCTTGTCGGGTGGATATTGGGTGTACCTATAATCCCAATTAGATATTCTTGGTCTGAAGCTGCATATGCGAATTTTAGCAATTGTATCAGAAGTAGCTAATGGGAATGAGAGAACTCAAGTCGGTAAAATATCTTCAACCTTTATCAGAGAACATCTGAAAAACAGAATTTGACTATTTGATTGAAAATTTTAATGTATAAAGTACATATAGCACCCTCTTCACAAATATTTATATCTTAGAAAGGTAGTCCTGTTACGATGGATGTGCCTTTATTTTCACCTCCTAAACTCAAACATCATGCATGTCCTTTCATGATTTCGTCTTCATGCATTGGTACATCCTATAAACAGAAACAGTCATGCAAGCATCTAATTCATGAACATATAGGCATCATGATATTCACCAATGAATTTATCCAATATCATTTGAATGAAATTTCATATAAAAATTATTATAGCCATGCATAATTCATGAAACTTAAAAGAGTAGGTACATGTAAACTCGTACAGCAAAAGGACTATGAGCTACAAAGCAGCTGCAAGATAACATACTTCACATAAATATTTATATAATTCATAAATAAGCATAGTTCATACCATTTGGACTTTGTTTACAGGAACAGTTAAACCAATTTTTGATTTATAAAAGATGTCGGCATGACCACGAAGTTATATAAGGTCATTATTAATTTCAAGCAATGTTGTGACAAATCAACATGGTCTTTTCAGTAGATCCCCCTCATGAGCATATACCCTAAATCAACACATGAAAACATTGATTTTTCATTCTAGAAAATCATTTGAAACACCATTTCTAAAGGCAAGTTGCAACCAAAATCCTGAAGCAAGGTTTGCGGACTCAGTATCGGAGTCCGTGCTCGCCAGTCGGTGATACGAGCCGGTATGGGTCCGTACCAGACCGGACTGGCACAAACAGACACAGGGGAAGGAAGAGAATCGGGAGGGGGAAAAGAGAGAAAGGGAGAGAAATAGAGAGAGGGGGGAAGAAGGAAAAGGAGTCGGAGGGGCCACTGGACGGCCTCCAGCTGGCCATCGTGACCGTCGGACGACGCAGTCTATGCGCGCAGCACCGTGGGCGTGAAATAGAGGCGTCAATAGGGGTGACGCCCCTATTTCATGGATTTTTTTTAAAAAAAAATCCGAACTTAAGTGAAGCTAGAGAACTTTTTGCCAGCTTCACTATTTTTGCTTTTTTTAAAAAAATAAAACCGACAGTGGGTTTGCCGGCTTCACTATTTATTGCGTTTTTTAAAAAAATACGATGAAGAAACAGGGGCAGTAGCCCTCATGCCGTGGCCGCGGCTTTGCCCGCATGATTTCCGCCGCCCGATGGCCACGATGACCACCTGGCAAGCTCCGACGGTTCCTTGATCGGCAATCCCTCCGCCAGCGGCCCCTCTCTTCGGTACGCCGCTCACCCTCTCTCTCTCTCTTTCTCACTCATTTAAAAGCCCTATGGGACGATGGTTGAGCCACGGAGGCTTTCATGGCCCTCCGGTGGCCGCAGCGGGCCACTGCCAGCCTCCGACGGCGTTCTTCTCTCTCTTTCTCTCTTTACCTCTTTTTCTCCCTCGACGCCGGTGTGTGCCACTTTCCAAGCCGGAACCGTCCCTGTTCCTTGCCGGTCCGGTTTGACACGACCTGAACCATCCGGTTCGAGACGGTTCTGAAAATCTAGTCCGGAAGTAATCTACGAATGCGTTTGTTCTATAAGTATCTAAAACAAAAGCATTTTTCTTTTCTTTTCTTTTTTTTTTGAAAATTGTATAGCATCTGACATGACTCTTTATAGTCCAACCAAGGTTGTTCAATATATGCCATTCACCTACAAGTTAGTGTCCTGTAAACAATAGGTAAAGAAGTGGAAGAAACTAAGACATACCAATTAACAGTGGAGGACATTTTCCGGATGTCCCACATTTTGATAGTTTGATCTTTACCATTAGAAATGAAATAGCGACCATCACCCCGGCTGTCAATAAATGTAACTCCTTCTAAATGTCCGGTCAAAACTCCAGCTACTTGTCCTTTAGTGGTAAAGCACCGCCTGTCCCACACCTGTAGACTATAAAATTTACATCCAGAATCTGATGATTAAACAAACAGGAAGAAGACATAAAAATCAATAAATTGGTACAAACGACCATTGAGTAAAAATTCATCCAACCAATGACACCTACTAATGGCCTTCATATGCTAGCTCCAAAAAACATTAAAAGATCAGAACGTTAAGATATGTGATTAAATATAGAGAGAAAACGCAACTTGACATATGGTAACAAGTCCAAAAAGGTATGCACTGTCAAAATAGAGATACAGAGAAGATTCAGAAAATTAACAAACCTCATGCCACTCTACAACACAACATAGACAATATGTTTCAGATGAGTTATTACATCTGCAAGTTTCCCGCTTTCTACAATGGTAAATAATGGCTTTCACTGCATTTGGCCTCAGTGCCAACAACAATTAATGAGTTACTTATGTCTGTATGAATAAAGTGGTTAGTGATCAGACTAATGCACAGGCAGGATCGATATGTTTTTGCAACTGATTTTACAGACAACCAAGCATAAGGTTGGACATCACTGATTGGATAACTGCTATTCTGTAAGTTTATAGACTTTATTAAAGTTACTCCCCTTCATCATCAAGCATAGATACTCATGGTGACACATGAATGTAAGTTTCCCACTGACTTGTCTACAGCTTATGGATCTGTTCCCAAGAACAAAATGCCAGTTTGAAATTTGTAATTTACCATTACTCCATTCATCCTTAGAGCTGAGAGCACAACCACTTCCTAGAGTCTTGACTTTGGACAGAGTTACTAACTTACTGGAGTTAACATGCCATTACATTCATGGCACAATGAACAAAGCTTTCTGGGTAATTTAAATCTGATGAAACCACAAGTTGGAGTTGTCTCACATGACATCTGATAGTTTTGATTTATTTTAAAAAGAAGTCCTAGAATTTGCTAAACTGACTTTTTTTGAAGTTAGCAAATTAAAATAAAAGAAATTAAAGATGAAGATATTGGATTGCTGGCTTGAGATCAAGGCATGTAATCACCCCCAGGTTTAGAGCCAGGAATTTTTTTTTTTTTTGGAGGGAGGCCAATTGTCATGAAGTTATCATATTAATCCTGTCTTGGTTTATGGTAATTATTAAAAATTCAAGTAAAAAAACTATAAGAATTTTTTCATTTTAATCTGGGAATCTTAAAAAAGGTACTTTAGGTTGAAAATTCAATTAAATGTCATATTCCATAGCCACGATATTCATCAAGCTAGAAATCCAACAAATGCAGTTTAGGTTGTGTATCCTACATTTAATGTCAAGCACCGCAAACAGAAAAAAATGGGATGAAATTCGAGATATAAGATGAAAAATTTTATTTAATGAGGGAAGCACTCACCTTCTTCAAGTGTATATATTGACAGTTGGACAAGCAGATAATAGTTGAAACATCAAAGGCAGCAGTCCACCCTAAAATGATTTTGAAAGGAATCACTCAAATCCTCTACTATGGAGACTGTGTAGTGAGTCCTAGGCTCAGGGCTTAAGATTGTTGGTTTTCAGATTTATAAATTTGAAAACTACAAGATCTTGAGATCACTTAAATGCTCCAAGAAAAGTTGTTAGATATCAGAAGTCCTCAGTTAAAAACCATGCAAAAAAAAAAAGAAGCGGAACCCAATCATGCCTTTTAAGTTGAGAAATATTGGATTACAATGTTCCTAAATTCTACGAGACTCAAAAATATCAAGATCTTAAAAATGGGATTGAAAAGCCTCAAATTTCTATAGGACTTTTATGGGAATCTAAGATGGTTATCATAGAAAGCAGATTTTAACATTCAACATTATTACCATGTGATATCCTAGCCAATGGGATCAGGTGAGGCATCGCACATGAGATTGAGTGGTGGGGGGGCATAGAATCCTTAAACTAGCAGCGTACGAAGTATTTCAAATGACAAAGGCAGCCATGGCCTCCTCCCCACCCAACCACACCCCACCACCCGCAACCCCTCCCACCCCCCCCCTCCCCCGGCCCACTACCTACCTCCTAACATGAGAGTGATGTAGCAGTAAACTGCCTCAAGGTCTAATGAGCCCAAAACCAGAGGAGCTCCTTTTATGTGAATGTCCATAGGAAGCACAACAAGAGCTTTTAGATATTGTTACCCGAAAATCCAATGACAAAAGGAATAAAAGGAGAGAGACATTTAGGAGCCTCCAGATGTAAAAAATCACTTGAACGACCATGTATGGGAGCCTTCCTTTTGGTCTTCAGTTGTCTCTACTTCTGAAGGGTCCTTGGTTTCATACTTCATAAGCATTGTTTTTCTTTGATAACTAGGATGGGAGAGCTCCAGCCAAAATCTGGATGAGGCCAGGAATCAAACTCAGGTCCTTGGTGCCAATCCCAAAGACTTCATCAAATACACTAGTTGGCACTGCAACTTTCAGAAGCATTTTCATGAATCAAATCCTCTCCCCTCCTCTCTCTCCCCCCCCCCCCCCTCCTCTCCCCCTCCCCTCTTTAATACATCGATTTTCAAAAAGAAGAATGTGGTTGTAAAAAAATGCCCTCTTATGGACGCCCGAAAGAGATGCTTCCCTTAAGACACAAATAGGCCTACAGGATACTTCAGCTTCTAATCATTTGTTTAGTCCAAAAATTAAACTAACCATCATTCACAGTATCTTCTAATTTGACAACTATAGTCAAGTTTCATCAGTGATACAAAAAAATGTTTAATGCAAGACCAATTATAAATCTTTACACCATCAACTCACAAAATCTGAACAAGTAAACAAACTATATTCTCTTAGTTCTTGCAAACTAGTTCACAACTCACACACCACAAACTGGATAATAGAGGTTCAAACAGTACCTTACAAAGATTATCATCGCTCCCTGAATATATAAGATGGCCAGTGTCATCAGCAAATGTTACTGTGTTCACATCAGACTGGAAAGACAAAACAAAAGAATCAAATTTCAGTGACAACAGCCATTTTTAGCCTCCTGCAAAATTGTGATATCCGAAACAAAATTTACTTGCATGCTCAGAAAGTAAAAGAAATCCACAGAACATGAGAAAAGGATGTTACCTCCAAGAACAAACAGTTTATCATAGTTTTCTTACAAGCATTTGTGGATGTTGAAAAAGAGTCTATTCATGTTTCTGTGACCTCAAATATAGGTTGACTGAAGTTCAACCTACCCATTCCTGAGTGGTTAAATATTGGCTCCAATAAAGAAGCAACCCATATTGCACGTTTGGTAATCATTTGAGCTCAAATTTCTCAAATAAATGTTTCCACCTAATCATTCTGCTTGGGTCTTGTTCAACCATTATGGGTTTAGATAACTCCAACATGCCATATCTTATCCATCAGTTTCACAATACATTACCTTTAATAGCATAAAAGTTTACTCAGAATCAGTTGGATTTTCCCCTTTTCCAGCAAAAATCTAAATGGCATTTCACTCCTCTTTTATCATATTCTGGTGGTTTTTCAGTGTTTTTAAGGGTCTTCCTGCTGGTTACCAGTTTTTTATTTGATGGCTAATAAATTACAATGCAAGTAGCATAAGTGTAAAATATCAACTTGATGGCCTCATTAGCCAAATTCTAGCATCCATGATCATCTGTTTCGATTTTTCATGCATATTTCATGCTCACAGCCTATGTACCAGGCCTAGTACCATGCTAATTGGATAGCCTTTCCAATTACTAAATAGATCATTGGTCCTACTTGTGTTTGCCAACATTCACTCATTACTACCCTGCTAGTTCATCTTAGTTTGCTTAACCTGTGTTTGCCTAGTGTTTTAAGGTTTCTTTGTAATTTGGTCCTATATTACTCATGTGTGATCTTGTTCTTTATTTATTATGTTGAACCATTGAATTTTTTCCAATTCAAGATCTAATCTTTAAGAGTTTTCTAACCTTAAATCATCATCTTTCACCATTTTACCCATTATTTTGGCTACAATTTGCCATTCATCTGTGGGTCTCAAAATCCATCATGTTTTTGACCTACTTTATTATCTCTAGTTTGGATCAGTTGTCTTCAAGACCTCAATTCTTCCCATTCAATTTTATTTAGAAATCTTGATAGCTCAACCTTTATGCCTAAATAGTCTCTACGTTTACTTGCCATTTTGCATGGTGGTTCTTACAGGTTCATTATTACATATTAGACCTGCACCTAGACCATCAACAAAATATCTGTCATGCTTTATATTAAAGACTAGCTTCCTCTGCTTGTGCAGTAAATCCTACACATCAGCTCTTTCTAAACTAGCTTCATAGTCTTGATATTTGGCCATCAACATCATGCTTATTGTTTGTTGGTTGATCATTTCACCTCAATAATATATTCTCTAGGGCTCACCTGCCCTATTAGGCAATTCTCAGGTCCATTTCTTGTACATTTCAAGTTAGTAATGCTTTTGCATAAGATTAACAATCCATGCTAGCATCTTTCAATGTTGATTGGCTTGATGGGCCAGCTTCTTTCACTGTCATCCAACTTCATCAGCACACGATTTAAACCACCAGCTAATATTGCCAACCCCTTTGTGAATTCACGGTCCTCTTTGTGAATTCACCAGCCACATATGCAGCTTTCAGCTGTCAGCATGGCACTTTGGGGTCTCATGTCATTTCAAGGGTAACCTGTGCAGGGCCATGTTGCTTTCAGTGATGTATCAACCGATCTGGGGACCTAGTTTGTAATCAACATTTCATTTATGTTAGTTTGACTCAACAATTATTGCGTTGCTTGGCCATGCTCATGACTGTTCTTTCATAATTACCTGTCCTTGAGTGTCCTTTCTGCTCTCCTTAATAACTAGCACCAAGGCTACCAATTAAAGTAATACTGTTGCTGCGCTGCTACCTTCCAATTATTCCTCCTTTCCCATTGAAGACTTCACTATTTGTAGCACAGGAGTTGCATAATTGTTGATGCAAACTAGTTTTATATGTCTGTTGTGTTTTGTAAAGTCTTTATGCATCAGCACTCCTCGTGAGAAGACATGCTCATATAGCTTAAAATTTGTACTTTGTAGGAATGTGTTTTGGTCCAGACTTAAACTAAAGCATCTCAGCTATTTTAATTATTTCAGCAACTTCAGTTTGGCTTCCATGTTGGACCCAAAGTAATTTCCAAAACACAAACAACACTAAAAAATAAAAAAGGGATATAAACAGAAAAAAGGAAAAAAAATTTTTCTGAAGAAGATAGATTAATCACCACTTTTAGAGGGTGTCAATCCGAAGCTATTCAAAATTTATAAAATATGCTTACATAAGCCGAAGGCACCTTTTTTTCCCTGAGAAGAAGGATGGGCAAATACCCATTAATTCATTCACAAGGGTATGAAATAAGGTTTAAATAGAAAAGAAGAAAGGAGAACAAAGAAAGGAGGCTCACATGAAAAAAGGTTCCAAAGGCCCTTGGCTCTCCTCTACCAACGAGTTAAATAAGCCCGGCATAAATAGCCCATGACCCACCCAGGCCAATCTGAAAACCAATTATAAAGACCAAAACATCATGAAAAAGGAAGCCAGCACCTGCCAAACACTATTGTCAAATCCCCAGCATCATTTGCTATCAGGCCTCAAGACCTCTCTTACTGAAGACAAAAAAAGGGGCAAGTCATGAGCCTTGGTCAACAGGAAAGTTCCAAAAGACCTGATTTTGCTCAGTTAGATGTTGGATACTCCATCAGATTTCAGGGGAGACAAACCATGAGAAGGATCAGTACACCGTCAGCATTGCTCATTTCAAACTCAGAGCAACCTCATCATCTCTGAACCAATTTGTTCTTGGCAAAATAAGTCAATGACTCGTGTTGAGGACCAAAAGAAACCATTTTTCAAACATCAGCAGCAGGTTTCTTGAAATTCTTTGAAACCAGATCGAGCCATCAAAATGTGGAACTTATCTAGAATCTAGTCAAATAAGCCTTCATATCATATAGGCATTCTTAAAGAGAAAAATATACACTTTTCAAAAAGATTACCACTCTCATGCCTTTCAAAAGAGAATACCTTCATGTTGCTTGAAAGTAGAATAAAAAGTTCTGTTACTTCTTGTGCATCAAGCTTTCCATTACACAGCCATAGACACTAACAAAGACCAAACTTTCCCTTACACAGCCATAGCCAATTAAAGCCCAATCTTATCTCAAATTTTTCTTGATTCTCTTAGCTCTCCTAATTGTCTAAAATGAGTATAAGGAACCAGGTTGACCTCTGATATTTAATTTGCTTTTGAAATAATTCCAAATGTCATGTACAATAGAACAACCCAGTAGCAAATGGTAAGTAGTTTCAGCATCAATGTTACCCATAACACAGGGCAAATGATAAAACCAGCCTGTCTTAGGTTATCAGCAGTCAAGATTTTATTTTTGATAGCTAACCAACAAAATACTTTGACCTTCTCTAGAGCCTAGACTTCCAAATAGATTTGAAATCATCTAACTTATTTTCATAATTTGAAGCAGCAGGAAAAGGACATAACACTAAATTCACATGAGAGTTTCCATCTCTATCAATGTTACCCATAACACGGCAAAGAGTAAAACCAGCCTCTCTCTTAGGTTATCAGTAGTCAAGATTTTATTTTTGATAGCTAACGGACACAAGACTTTGACCTTCCCTAGAGCCTAGACTTCCAAATAGATTTGAAATCATCTAACTTAATTCCATCAATTTTGAAGCAGCAGGAAAAGGACATGACACTAAATTCACATGAGAGTCTCCATCTCCATATAAGGTTGTCAGGTTTCTTGATAAGGATGATAGAACGAAGCACAGTCATCATCTATGGATATTCTTCCGGCACATTAATAGTGAGAACCCCTCTGAAAGATAGATTACACTCATCTATAATCACTGGACTGAAACAGTGATACCACCAAACAACTTTTCTCACTTCCCATACCAAATACTTCAGAAATAAAGAATTCAGAATAAAATCAGCAAGCCGCTGTCAAAGGAGATGCTGCATGCAACACTCTGATTTCCAGAACACCTCTCCACAAAGGAGAAGCCTCTGGCAGCAGAGAAAAAGAGCCAAATGGGCTTCTTCTTCTATAGTTAATAGAGCAAACCAGATTCTTCCACAAAAGTTTATCTTCCTTTATAAATCTCCACTGCCACTTACCCAATAGTTCTCAAATAGGCTCTTGCAGAGCTTTTACTCCTAAACCACCCTGGCTCTCGGATTGGCAGGCCAATCTTCAGTCTACCAAGCAGTGACCACCACATATTGGTGTAACACCCCAACACTGCAAGATCTTAATAAAGACTATGATAGAGTTAATTTAGATAAATGATAACTTCTATAAATGTGTGTGCATATAGTCTATCAGGAAGTAACATGATTTATACAGTTTATCTTAGGAAGATACACAAAAAATCAAGGACAAAAACAAAACTGCTAATGAGATCTTAAAAATAAGTTAGAGGAATTTTAGGATTGGATTGTAAATCTTCTCATGATTTTAGCCACCTCACACTTGTAAAGAGAGCTGCCACCTTGCGTTTCTTTGGCAGGTTGCCACCTAATGCTATTCACTTCATGCTTGCTACAGACGGCCACCACATACTGGACTTGCCACCTCATGCTTTCTCTAGCAAGCTGCTATCTCCTACTTGCTGCAATGTCATGCTTGTTACATCTTATGTTTACCCAGTAAACTGCCACCTCTTACTCAATGCCACTTCATGCTAGTTATTCAATTGACACATCCTGCTTATACTTACTAAAAACAGCCACCTAATGCTTGTAAGGCAGTCATCCAGCTGAATCTTAGTTTGACACCCAGCTAATACTTTTCAGTGGGTGGATACCTCATTCTTAGAAGCCATTCTTTCTACTATTTTGCAACTCTAGGAATCCCAGCCACCTATAAAAGGCAATTAGCAAAGAAAAAAACTAAAGCATAGCAGCAAGTTAGAAGAAATGGAGTTCTAGTGTGAAGGTTTGGAGAATATAAATGTCCCCACATAGTTTTTTATGGTACTAAGTCTCCAATCTCTCGATATTATCTTGGTACTCAATTTAATATAGAATCCTGATTTCTGCTGGGTCTGTCAAAAGTCTTTGAATTAGTTGTACATGAAATCTGAAACTTTAGAGAAGTATGATGTTAGATTTGATATTCTGTACCTCATTTATGAACAAAATTTCTGACCTCTATTTGCCTTAACTAAATTCTCATGGTTTCAAAAGCATTATGGTTACATTTTAGAATTGTAAATCAAATGTAATATTTAGGTTTCAATGCAATGAATAAATCTTATTTTGGCCTTTATTTGAGAAGTCATCATTCACCTTCAACTTTTGTGATGAGCAAATCCTTACTGAAATGTCCATTAATCATCATAATACCAACAAGTGAAAGATATCCTGCTTTATGGATATAAATGAAAATTTTAGTCAGTTAATGAACACTAGCCAGCAAGGTTCGCAGACTCAGTAACGCAACCCATGCTGGTTGTCGGCCGGTATGATATCGTACGGTACCGTACCACCCCATACCACCAATAAAAAAATAAAAAAAATCTCACCCAACAGCCAAAAAAAAGAAAGAAAGAAAACCGATGCTATACTGCCCCATATTGGATCAAACCGCTCGGTACCAGACGGTTCGGGCTCGTACCGTACCGAACCGACCAGCTCGGTCCGATTCAAGCCATTTTCTAAAAAACTGGCCTAAACCGAACCAGTTCCCAGCCGGTACAGTGCGGCACGGGGTGTACTGACCGGTTCAGACGGGTACGGAATACCATGCTACCCAGTAGGTATAATAGTTGGTCTGAGTGAACCCTTAGTTAATGGATCTATCGATTAGTGAACCCATAAGCAATGGGCACAATGGCTGGTTGCTAACCAATTGATATTGAAATACTTCTGATATGTGTTTCAAAGTTTTTCAGTTTATTCAAGTGTATCCTAATGTATTCAGAAAAGATAAATGCTTTAAATGATACTATTCAAGGTACCAATCTTTATTACACAAATTGTTAAGTGTACTGTAATGTTCTTAAATTCAACTATGTTGGTAAATGCACCTGCTTTGATGACTTTTTTAGACAACATTTCATAACTGTCCATGTTTCAAGAAGCATTGATCCTTGTTACTTTTTTTCATTCCACTTTTCTAAAATTATTTTGTTTCCCATGTTTGGATGCTTGCACAGCGATGTAACTCATCATTGAATTAGGATATTTCAAAGTGAAAGGCTGATCGGCATTGGGCTACTAGCAAGCCTAAAGTGCTTTTGGTGTACATAGCAAAGCTACTACCGCAAAGGAAAGAATTAGATCCATCTTGCATATTTTAAGGTTTGTAGTTATATAAGTGGTATAATTAGTAAGGTAAGGAGAGAGTTTTGTACTGTTGATCTATATAATTAACTATTTTGTGTATCATAAGATGATGGCATGAAAAAAAATCGTATTTTGAGTTTAGAGTTGTGAGTGGTAAAATTTTAATTTTGGATGAGATTGGCTTTGCCATGTTTGATCAAATGGCCCTTTATGTTATGATTGTGTGATGCATAAATTGAGAACTATATGCTTCCACAAAAAAATTAGTTGAATTGAATTCCAGCTATTGAATGATTGATGATATCAAGGTTCATGGATTTGGTATCGGAACTCATGCTGGTTGCCGAATGGTATGGTACCATACCGTACCATACCGGATTGTACCATACCATACCATACTGATAATAAAAATAAAAAAAATCTCATCCACGGGCACCTAAAAAAAAAAACCCAACCGAACCGAATCGGCCCCGAACCGTACCGAATTGTCCGGTATCGGACGGTTCAGGCCGATACCATACCGAACCAACTGGTTCGATCCGGTTTAGCCCATTTTTCAAAAATCCAATTTGAACTGGACCAGTTCCTTACTGATACAGTTCGGTACAGGATATACCGGCCGGTTCGGACCATTATGGAATACCATGACTGAATATTGATATTATAGTCATTCTCAATAATTGGTAGACTAGGTTCTCGATGATGTGATTGGAATATCACCCTTTTTGAGGGTGGCTGAAGGAATTGAGACACCATGGCAGTAGGAGAACCTTGTCCATCTAATTGGTGATCATGGAGATTACAAGATCATATCGAAGCTAATCAAACTACCACATCACCCAGTTCTCCTTCTCATTCTGAGAGATCAGAGAAGATCGACTCGTATTCTTCTATACATAAAAACATTAGATGTCTAAGCATCAAACTAGACACTCCAGTGGAATCCTGGAAATGCTCCTACGAAGAGAACTAGAATAGTGGTGAAATCCTTCTTGAGCAATAAATCCTTGAAGTCATTCTTGCAAATGAAAAAAATGGTCCTAATTACTATAACCACATTGAGCACAATCAAAGCTCTAAAGACAAGCTCTGAAGTCTGAACAAGTGAAGCCTACTAACCCAGAAGAAGTTGACATGGCATTTGGTATAGTCCTAAAGCATTCGACGGGTCTGGCATGCACATGGCAAAGGTCAAAAGTATTGTACTTGGATTTTTTGAAGATGAACCATCCAAGAACACTGATGATGGAGATCAGCCAATCGTCAGTGCAAAGCTACAGCACCAAGGACTGCCAAACTTGGTAGATCATCTGAGCACAGTTTCTCCGGATTTCGGCAAGTTGCTTGATGACATGACTAGTGCCATCCAGGCATTTCTGGTTATATCCCTGATGAATTCTATTGAAGACTTGGCAAAGTTGGCACAGGCTGTAGGTGTGGCTTAGATGATGAGGGCACATGCAACGAATGTGGGGAGATAAACTTCAGGAGCATGTTTCTGCACTTCTTTAATTGACTACAAAGTTAGTCTTGAGTAAATATTTTCCTCAATCATATAGATATTGTTATTGCCTCTTAGGAGAGGCTGTCATCTAATTAGCTATCATAGTGTTGTCATGGTTACAATGAGGTAAATTATTTGTTGTTCGTCAGCTGCTACTTGCTACCTAGTTGTCATAAAGCACATATATCGGATTTAATTGAAAAGAAAATCCATTCTCTAATTATCATATGAGGGTTGGGGTTCTTTCTATTTTCAGTGCAGCTTTTTTGTTTTGACACCTAGTTTCTTGTTCAAGAATCTCAAAAAGGGTTTGACCTGACTAGACAAACAATTGGGCCTAATACATTAATTTTGGGTGGATCCATGTGTCTAGTTTCTTGAGGGAGGATATTGGCCAAACAATAGGTTATTTAAGTTCTCATTCATGAGCAAAGGCCATTGAATCAAGATTTCAAAAAAGGGCAGAAGAGTCCAAAGCAATAAATTTAACATTTATCTATAGAGCCCTATTCCTTAGATTTTTCAACTGAAACTATCATGCTCCCAACCCAAGACCGCAAGTCAGGGCTCATGGCAACTGCTGCATATTTATGAAGAATTCTTCTCACAAACATGCAAGGCATTTTTTTCACAATAACATAAAGCAAATAGCGGAATTAATTTAAATAATCAAAAGTTAAAATTTAATTAATAAATCCAACTAATAATATCTTTGAAAATCTTTGCATCAAATAAATCTCGATTGATAAATCCCAACTAATAATAATAAATCAAAATCTAAACAATATTGATATTGCTGAATTTTGCTTTTAATTTCACTCCCAAAGCAGTGCCTATGTCTGAAACTAAGTATCTAAATCTAAAAAAAAAAAAGAGGATAATAAGCTTGACAACTTAGCAAGCAATGAACACTTTATCTAAGATAAATCAAGCAATAATAATATGCTGAAAATAATTATGCAGAGTATATCGATTCAAAACTTAGTTCAAAATATACAGTACTTTCCAATCAATAAGCATACAGATCCAATCCACTTAGAATTCTAATTTTAAAATCTGATTCAAAATGTACTGTACTATCAAAATAAGATGCATGCAAATTCAATCCTTTCAAAATTTATTTTAGTTCGTAAATCAATTTTCTTCAAAACATCTGGTTCACCTCGATAGCCATGAACTATGACTACACTTAAACCTTGTGGCTAGGCTAGAATGAGCTCATAATAGTCAAAGTCAAAGTATCAACGTATAACCCCCACTGTTAGGGTATCGATATGTTAACATATAATCCCAACTAGCAGGATATCAATATGCCAACGCATCATCTCCATTGGCAGGATATCGATGTACTTGTGCACAATCCCCACTAGCAGAATATCGATGTACTAGTGCACAATCCCTATTGGCAAGATGTCGGTATACCAGCACAATCTCCACTGGTAGGGTGTTGATATACTAGCGTGTAACCCCCTTTAGTAGGGTTTCGATACATAGTCAAATTACGTGTCCAAATCTCTTTCAAATCAAATCTCTTTTTTGATAAAATCAATTTCATATTTTAAACTGAACAATAGCAAAATCATTCAAAATCGAAATCAATCGATCGTAATCCATAATAGAATCAATACCTTAGATAATGCATCCAAAATATTCTATAATAAATTCAATAAATAAATATCATGCTTCCTATTCATAAATCACAAATAATATGGTTCAAAATTCAATTATATAAATATCATATAATCTATCGATAAATCTAAAAAAATGAAGAATTACTTACCTCACACGTATTCTAACAAATCCAAATAATTTTAGAATTTTTTTTTCAAAATCTTTATTTAATAGATCATATTATAGTATCTCACTACTGGATATCTTCTTGTCAAAACGACTACATCCCTATATGCGATCAAGTCCAATAATTAGAAAGGATACTAATAATCAAAAAAGATAGGATTAATGGGTAGTCGCATCTAAGGGTTCAAATCGATCCAATCATCAAACTTTATTTGATTAAAATCAAGATTTTAAAAATCGATACCGCACCTCATGTCGGTTGCTGGTCGATACGGTACAGTATGGTATGGGGCCGTATCATACAATACCGAACCGTACTGACAATAAAAAATTCAAAAAATCCACTCAACGACAAAAAAAAGAGAGAACCAAGCTGTACCTCACTGTACCAGTGCCGTACCGCATCATATCGATCCGTACCGTATCGTACCATACAGTTCGGACCCATACCGCACTGAACCATCCGGTACAATCCGGTTCAGGCTATTTTCCAAAAAATCGATCTGAACTGTACCGATTTTCTATCGGTACGGTATGGTACGAGGTGTACCAACCGGTTCAGACTGATATAGAATACCATGATTAAGATCATGCTAAGATATAGGTTGTTCGAAGTCTCTCTATCAGATCAACTCAGATTTAAAGCAACAAGACTTGAATTCCTTCATTGGATTTATAGATCAAATAGAGAGAAAGATAGAAAAGAAGAGAGAGAAATTAAGTGGGTGGAATAAAGCTAACTAGGCTATACTATCTGGCATCCTGATTGGTCTAATCAAGTGATTCCATTAAATCATGATTGAACTAGTGTATAAATGATTCAATAGAAATCATGAATGATCAAATCTAATAGAACGGCATCTAGCTAGAGTGGATGTCAGTACACTGTCCAACAATCATAGGTTAGGATCCGTTTATTAGAGTCGATTAAAATCTTTGAGAAGAGCTCTTTACTCGATCCAACAATTTTGGAGAGAGAAAATCCATGTAGAGAGAGAAACACATAGAGAGAGAAAGTTATAGAGAAAAACTAGAGAGAGAAAGTGAGGGGAGAGAGAAAGATGGGAAGAAAATTATCTAAACATTTAAGGGCTTCTACCCTTCTTCTGGCAATGGTTGGGCCATGATTTTCAACGAACTCGATGGTGGAAAGGAAGAGGAAGATGGGTCCTTTCCGGGCGATGATTGGAGGCCAACTAGTGGGGTTTCAAAGGGGTGAGAGGGGGTCTTAAAAGGATTGGAGGGGGAGTTCGAGTCCTTAAAACAGGCTTTTCCGGCGAAATCGGGAGGAGACCAACCCGAATATGATGGGAGTTCTTCCCCATCGTATTCTTCTTCTTTTTTTCATGTGTTTTTCATTTTCTGTTTTGGGCCTGAACTAGGTTTCTAGTCTGTCACTTCCTGATGTCTGGGCTAGCGGGCTCTTCTCTTCCAATGAAGGTCCTTTATTAGGAAGATCATGTGTTCCCAAATTTAGCAGCGGAATCTTATGCCTGGAAATCACCAAATCAGCAGTAACAGCATTAGTTACCTTTATAACTTTTGATGATTATTCCTTTCTATTGGACCTACAAAAGGACATCCCCATCTTCTTTATCTATGGAGACTCAGACCAAGACAACCTTTAGACAACAGAGCTGCTGCTCTTTCTCATCTGAGTCAGAATATTTACCTCAGTTTAGTTGGCCTGGACCAGGCCACCAGATTAAGTCACCAAAGTAGCAGCTTGCTCACTCAGTTGTCTTCCTCCTTGAGGATGACAGCTGTCAGATTTTGGCTTTCCTTCCACTAGTTTCCAATTTCCATGACTAAATACATTATAGACATCCTTGAAAACAGGAGGTAGATTTCCTATATGCCAAATATACACTTCAACTAAAATTTCAAACATAAGGAATCCACCAAAGCCAAGACCGACTGGGGACTGCTTTCATATCTTCACAGGACTTAACCAATCTTAACTCCATGAAATCTCTTAAGGCAGTCATCATCCATGGACAGCAAATGTGCCCCATAAAGTTTCAGATTTTAAAGATACCATAATATGTCATAGTAAAGCAAAGATTTAGCCCTTCCCTTGCTCTAGAAAAGGGAGAGACAAAACCTGTTAGTCAATTTTAAAACAACATCAGTTAACCCACATCCAAGCTCTAAAAGGACATCTGTAATCATATAATGATAATGATGTGCCAAGTACAAGCATATCAAAGTAAGGATGAAAGAACATCTGATACAGCAGAATAGAAAAAACAAATTCATACCTCTTCTTACCAAGAAGACTAGTATGCTATGTAAAAAAAGAAACAAAAAATCAAGTGGACTTGAATGGATAGCATTTGAAGTAACACTATAAGTTTCGAAATTGGTATCATTTACATCAAAAATTTAATTGTAGTAGTAAACATTTAAATTGTTAAAACAAGTTATTATCATTCATCTATCCCCTTAGAAAAAGATCCAATGAAAGGAGCACCATTGAAGTTTAGTAGCATTCATACATACAAACAGAAAGGGAGAAACAAGAGGACTTGAGTGGGTAGCATTCAAAGTAACATTATAAGTTTGGAAATCAGCACCTTATACATCACAATTTTATCTTGCTATAAAATTATTGAAATGTTAAAACAAAAATAATACCTTTCATTATCTAACATAAAGAATCCAACGAAAGGAGCACCATATAGTTTACCAAAAAAGAAGTACTACATAAATTCGATTTAATCAAAAGAGTGATATATACATATAAGTACATAAATTTGGGCAGCAAAAATAACAAAATCACCATACCGAATGAGCTGGAATACGTGATGTCAGTTTATTTGCTTCAAGGTCGTAAACATATATTGAACAATCACTGCTGCCAGCAACAAGCTCTCGACCATCAGATGAAAATTTTACAGAAAAAATATTGAAGGAGTAGACCACATCATCATGCAAACTGAAGTCCAAACCATCATGAATATCCTACATGAGTATATTTATATTGTTCAGCCTGGTTTCATGGGTGATGGGGAAAAAACAATTGTACTTTGACAAAGCATGCAGAGTAGGATACTTTCTTTTGGTAGGATCATACCTTTTCCCAAAGAACTACAGTAAGAACTAACACTTAAAGTAACCAAATATTAGAAACAAAATTATGAAAAGGATAAATATTACAGAATGTAATTACTTATGAACCATCATAGCTAATCAGAAAAACTGTACATAGTCTTTTTGTATATGTAATAATGTAAATGCACACAATATCTTAACAAGATAGAGGCAATGGGTTCTTTAACTCTAATATTGACTTTTGCCCCAAGTACAAGGAGTTGCACTGCTGCAACTCCACAATACTTAATTAATTAACCTGGTAGCATGACAACTTTGAAGAGCTACCAGGAGATCCAATGTCAACAATGTTGCTGATTTTACTATCTGGATGTCTATCTTTGCAGCAGCAACCTCACCTACAACATCTGTCAGAAATTAGAACTATTGCAAGAAAGTGGTAACTTGTTTTCTGGTTTGCTGAGAGAATCTGTTAGCTCTGGATCTAACCCCAGAACATGATTTTTAATCTTCCTCAAAAATATGGTTTCTGATATTCAAATATAGCTGAAATCACCATCATTTGCCTGTACTAATCTATGATGGTAATGGTGGTCTCATCATTTGGACACTATGCAGCTTCTGAAGTTACTACAATATGCTAAAGGTTCATCTGGACAATCTGTTGTGTCTCCAGAAGGTCCAGCACCTACCACAGTGTTTTAGTGGAGAATCTCTTTGCCAGCTCTCCACCTTGCTTTGAGAGATAAATGCTTTGATGCTGTTTCCTTCAGAATCCATCATACATTTCTTATTACCATAAGTCCATTTCCCATCTATCATTTTCATTTTCCAGTTATTTAGGCTTTAGTTTTCTCATATCTACCTTCATATTTTGCTTAAACTTAATCTAGGAGAAATCCACTTTGAATTAATTCTCCCATTATGGCATTTTTTGATCATGGAAGCACAATCAGCCTATCCCCTATTTTATTCTCATTGTGTTCTTTTTTCCTTTCCTTGTGGCCCTAAGAAGTTTTCCTTCTGTAGTCGCATGCTATTGCTCCACTTTTCTCTGGTTTGGTTGTGCCTACCTCTTTGTTACTCATCCTTTGGCTTCTTTAAGCTCTTTGCTAGCTCGAACATCTTGGGTTTGACTTAATTAGTGTCTTACTCTCGGCCATCCATCTAATTGTGCTCTGACATAGTATAAAATCATGGGTTTGATGTGATGCATGATACACCAGTTGTAGCATCTTCTGCAATCTTCATGTTGGTTTTTTTTTTCCTTTGATATTCTCATTATTTGATGGCTATAACTTACAGACCAAAGAATGCCGTACCGGGCTGAACCGCCCAGTATGGGGTGTACCGAACCGGACCGGCGGCCAGTCGATCCGGTTCGGCCATTTTTTCTGAAAAATAGGTCCGAACCGCACCGAACTGGACGGTTCGGCATCGTTTGGGACCATACTATCCGAAATTGGGCAGTATGGCTCGGTACGGTTTGGTTCGGCATTGAACCAAACCGTACCGACAAACATTACATGGGGGTGGGAAGGGGGTGGGGAGGGTTGTAGTGGGGTCTAGGCTGTCATTTAGTGACAGCCCAGGTGCTTTGTCTGAGAGATCCGAGAGCTCTCTGAGAGAACTCCCGAGCTCGCTTGAGAGGAAAATGAGACGCGAAAAAAATTAGAAAAAGAGAAAAAAATTCTGTCAAATTGCAGCACTGGTTCGAGGAGACGCTGATTTTTAGTCGGAAGTAAGGTAATATACTACTCTTTTAGTAAATATTTTATTTTTTATGTTTTTGTTGTTAAAAAAAGAATAAGAACGAAGAAGTATAAAAATAAGAGAAAATCATGCCAAAATTTTGTGATTTTGGTATGATTTGATTATATGTGATAGATCTTTGAAAGATCTACATGATGACACTAAAATCGTTGATTTTTATTAATTATATATTTTTAAATATTTATATATATTTATTCATAAAAAAATTATTAAAAAAATGAATTTAAAAAATAAAAAATCAGAGTTTCAGAATCATGTTTAGAATGATTCAAGCTACTTAAATCTAACCTCAATTTTTTTTAAAATTTTTAAAATTAAAAAATATTTTTATAATTATTTAAATAATAAAAAATATGTAAAAATAGTATTATATTTTAGTTAATTCAAAAATATTATTTGAAGCTTAACATATTTTTTGAATTTATAAGTTTTAAAAATATTATTAAATTTTTTTTGAATTTATATATAATATTTTTTTAATAATTATTATACTACCGTGTTTTATTATACTTGCAGAAATTTGTAAGAAAAAAATTTAAAGCATGATATTCATTGACTTTCATTAATTATATATTTTTTTAAAATATATATATTTATTCATAAAAAATTATTTAAAAATAAATTAAAAAAAATAAAAAATCAGAGTTTTAGAATCATGTTTAGAATAATTCAAGCTACTTGAATCTAACCTCAATTTTTTTTAAAATTTTTGAAATTAAAAAATATTTTTATAATTATTTAAATAATAAAAAAATATTATCAAATTAAAAATATATAAAATTAGTATTATATTATAGTTAATTCAAAAATATTATTTGAAGCATATAACATATTTTTTTTGAATTTATGAGTTTTAAAATTACTATTAATTTTTTTTTGAATTTATATATAATATCTTTTTAATAATTATTAAATTATCGTGTTTTGTTATACTTGCATAAATGAGTAAGAAGAAAGATTCAGAGTGTGACATTGGTTGGGATCATGGCGAGATGCTTTCGGTTCGGCATTATTGAAAATGCAAATGATGCAACACAGAGTTCAAGAGAGGGGTGACTAGGTTGAAGAGCATCTGGCTGGTGGTTATCCTGATGTGTCCATGTCCATGTCCATGCATCGAAAATGCCCACGGGAGGTTCGATAGTTGATGAAGAAGCATTTCACTGATTCGAAAGCAACGAAAGAAAGGGCGAAGCAGAAGAGGACAGAAGTGGACCGTCGAGCTACAGAGCCACCTTCTTATCACTCTAGAGAGTCAGAGAAGGCTTTCCCTTCAGATGATGAGGAGGCACAGATTGAGATTGACATTCAGACGAGCATGACTGATCAGTACCGATAGGAAGGGATGGCCAGATAAAGAGAGCGATTTGGACTATCATGCTATGAATCGAGATCTGGATCAGCGATCGGTAGGAGAGAATTCGAGTTCAGGAGGACTACTTCAGTCAAAGAACCCGATGGTAGAGGGAGCAGACACAGCATGTCATTTTTGTTGGGAGCTCTTGACAGTAGGAGGAGGTCCTCTAGAGATATTCCAGCATGAGCCACCATCCATGATGTAGATCTACAGGCTTTTTCTAGCAAGGATTCAAAACAGCAGAGGATTGACACTATGGTGAAAAAGGATAAGAAGAAGGATATGTGGCGAGCTATTGGATCATAGTTTTATTTCAGCCATATTCCAATAAATACAGGAAGCAATCCTTACTATCGATCTGTCATTTCAGCCATAGAGACTGCCGGCCAGAGTATAGATCCATCAGGACCTAAGGACATCTATGGTCAACTTCTTGATAGTAACAAGGAGGATCTGCAGAGATGGATTGCTTCTTATAAGAATAAATGACCTACATACGGACTGACAGTGATGTGTAATGGTTGGACCGATTCTACTAGATAGGGAATCATTAATTTTTTGACATACTGTGATGGAAAAATATTTTTTCACAAATCAATTGATGCTTCAGATAAGATGCACGATGCCACATATATCCTTGGTCTGATAGAAAAGGTGATTGATTCAGTGGATGAGCAGTATGTCGTGCAGGTCATCACAGATAATGGATCACAATATAAAACTGCCGAAGAGTTGCTGATGGAGCAGCGACCGCAGATATATTGAACTCCATATGCTACACATTGCATTGATCTTATATTGATGAATATTGAGAAGATTTGTAGGGTGTAGCAGGTAGCGGAGATTGCCCAGACTATTACTAGATTCATCTATAATTACACGTGGGTCCTTTCATTGATGCAGATGTATACTGGAGGAGAGATCTTAAGATCGAGTATTACACGATTTGCTACCAACTACATAGCACTTGATAGTCTTCTTCAGAAGAAAATAGTCTTACATCAGATGTTTGTCAGTGCCGAGTGGCAGAAGAGCAGATATGCGAGAGCCGGCACTGATGGAAGTCATGTGGAGAATTTGGTGACGAGTCAGTCATTCTGACAGTGGGCTAAGAAGATAGTGAAAGCTATTAAGCCATTTATGATGTGCTTCGCACCGTGGATAATAAAAGATACCTCCAGATGGGCTTTTTATATTACATGATGGAGAGGACAAAAAAATAGATCAGTGAGAATGATCCGAAGCATGCTCAAGAATTCATTAGCATCATTGAGTACCGTTGGGACTATCAGATGGATAGAGATTTGTATTAACCGATAAGCACGGATTCAAGAATATTTTAAAATATTTTTTTATACTTGTAAAAATATACTTAATCAATTATGAAATTTATCTATAGCTTATTATTTGAATTCGAGATTCCAGTATATCATTTCTGAGATAGATATGGATAACGAACTTCTTGCTGCTCTTCGTAGTGTGATATATAAGATGGTGTCTGATCCAAAAATCGCATCGTTGTGTCTGCAAAAGGTATGCTAGTTTAAAACAGATGTGATTATTCAACTGAATTCGATCTGTACTCAACGATATATTTATAAATTTAATAAATATATTTTTTACAGACGAAACAGTTTAGAGAGGAATCAGACAGCTTTGGAGTTCCATCAGCTGTCGTAAGCAAAAAGCAAATAAATCTAGATAAATTACATATCAATAATGAGCAGCATAGATTGACATCAAATGCCTAATAATATCATAAAATTTGATATGTAATTTTGCTTTTGCAGCTGAATAGTGGATTTATTTTGGAATGTCCACGAAACATTTGAGAGGTGTAGCTATCCGCATTCTTTCTCAGACGATCTCTACTAGTGGCTGTGAGCGCAATTGATCGATTTTCGTTCTTGTCCACAGCAAACAGAGAAATCGTTTGACACAAAAATGCCTCAATGATCTTGTATATGTTCACTATAATATGAGGTTGAGGTTAAAATATATTTAGGAGAAAGTACAATTGAAGTACACTGATCCGACACTAGATGATTATGCTGATGAGGATGACGATCCGATCATTGGATGGCTTGCAGGTCAGTAGCAGGAGCCAGAGCTTGATGAGTCGAGATCCCCTCCATGACCAGCTAGTGTGATAGCTAAGGAGATCAGGGTGGATCCAGGATATTAGGCAGAAAAAAATATTCCACATAAGATTTTAGTTGATCAACCACAACCTGAGGGGACATAGGAGACTCATTCATCATATGACTCGATTTTCGATACATCCTCACAGAAGTTTGAGCGACAAATGTTGAGACGAGGTCTGCAGTCAGAAACAAAACATCCACCCTCCCAATCACGGGAAACTCAATCATAGAGGGGCACAAGAGGAAAAAAAAAGACAGTTGCACGTGCACCACTCTTGAGAGTACAAGAGCTATCTGGCTCAGATTCGAAGATCAGGGAGAGTGATGATGATACTAGTAGTAGTAGTCATGAATCTGATGATTAGGGAAAAACTGGAGGACAGAAGATCACTGCTTATGAGACACAGCTGCAGGGTGATATTCGATTCACTGATGAGTCTCAGTTTACACATGCCACACAAGATAGAGACCATGGTAGATGACTCGGTAGAGACCGTGGAGAGTTGATTTTATATAGACGACGGATTCCTAGAGGTCGTCCAGTACACGATGCAGCTACAGATGATCTTGCACGTGGAGTAGGATCCATGGATGTATCTGGATCATCCTCGCATTATGGATCTATTACCCGCAGCCACCTTATGATCCATATGGATATGGTGCATCAGAGGGATCGTCTTCTAGTGGTTACTATCCCATGCAGTCTGAAGCATCTTACAGATTAGATTTTGCTACCGACATATTTCGATGGACTCCACAGTAATATCATCATTCGAGGATACTTTTCAGAGTTAGAGTTTGAGTAAGAGATCTGAGATATCTTACAATCCAGAGATGATGCCTTATGGGATGAATATTCAGGAGTACAGTACGTTTTGGTTAGAGGGATGGACTGATATTCCTCCAGACTATGTCAATGATCCAGATATCTACGAGCATCACAGATACTCGACGAGATATTAAATGTAGAGCAGATATTGAGGTTAGTATATTATTTTTTGTGTTTTGTACTTTAAAAGTTTAGATACATTTTAATGCATATTTATATATTTTCTTTTTAATTTTAGGATGATAAAGTTGTAATGTAATGTAAATAAATATATATTTAAAATTTTGGATCAAGAATCCCTGTACCGCTATCAAACTCAAAAATTGAACCCAAATATGTCAATCATATGCAATATAATATAATTTTGAGGTTATAATTATGAACTAATAACTTGAAATCGAAAAAAAATTGTATCGATACCGAACCAGTATGTCGAAGCGTACCGTGTGTCGGTACGATACGGTACCGATATCGTACCGTATCGACTCGATACTGGTACGCACACTAGTACCGGTATAGCGGATCTTGTTACAGACACAAACAAATGTTGTCTTATGACCTAACAAAATATGCTTGCATTATCAACATTTGATTTTTTATATCAACGTGCTTTTAGAGACTAGTCCATTATTCAGGATCTTCACGTGAGAGCCTCAGAACAACACTAGCAGAGACTAGCAAAGCATCTTCTAACAATAAAACTGTCCCTATATAACAATTAACTACTATTGTAGCATCTGTAGCATTCAACAACCTGAGTGTCTCTAGCTATTGAAAAGCTCTTTGGCTTTTGGCAAAACTTATGGTGCTTGGTTAAATTTTTGGATGAGGTTTCAAGGATGAAGTTTTGACTACGATAAGTTATACTTTTTGAGAGAAACGAAACCTTCCTTTGTCAGTTTTAGGTGCCCCAAACCACCATTTTTTTTATTTTCCTTATTCTACTGCAATTCTACCTAAAACTCCATCATTTACATACACGCACTAACATACTATCTTATTATCCTTCTCCCATTTTTCACTTTAGTTTTCCCTTTTTTTCTTCTTTTGCAACATCACTCTTCATCTCTTTGACCAGTTGAATATATTACATTAAGATTTGCATGATTTTCTATAGTTTAGACCAGGTCAATTTGGGTTTGCATGTCTCCATTCCATTTTCTGATGTCTACTCCCAAAATCCAACAGCCAGTTATTGAACCTTTTCAATATTATAAGTATTTTAATGTTCATTTCTCTATATCCTATACTATATTTTTAGCCAATCTCCCCTCTTTATTTTATTTAAAGATTCCTGGCATTTGGATTGGTGCTTCTTAATCCTTTCCAGTTTTGACTCCTTACTTTGTTGATTCATTGTGGCGACATTCATCTTTTGAAGGTCAATGGGCCACTTGATAAGCCTATCATTAGTCTTTGGTTAACATTTCTATTGCATTTTATAGTTGGATAAGTGTGTTCACATGGATGAAATTGGTCCACATTTGTTAGAGATTGGAATGACGGGATGGTTGTGCATGAGTGGAAATTTGCCTATTGTTTCTCAACTGTTCTTTGTCATCTATTTCCCAAAACTTTGCAAGCTCCTCTTTATCACCTTCTCTTTATGAAGGATACATTGGACTACTTTAAGGGTTGAATTTAAATAAATAGTGTAACTTCAGATACTATTCAATGCTAGGTTATTTCTTGAGATCTTTCTTTCAATTCTGTTTCAAATTCTTTCATCAGAATGCTTTTTACTCTCACCTTTCCTATAGAACACTGTCAGTAACAAAACCAAGATCTATTGTACCGATACTGGTGCCCGTATCGACACTGGACCGATATGGTACAGTACCGGTACCATACTGACACACGGTATGCTTCGACGTATCGGTTCAATATCGGTATAAATTTTTTTTGTTTTGTTTCATTTTTTTTGAATCTCCAAGTTATTAATTCATAATTATAACCCCAAAATTATATTATATTGCATATTATTGACATATTTTGATTAATTTTTGAATTTGGTAGCGGTATAGGGAATCTTGATCCAAAATTTCAAATATATATTTATTTACATTATATTACGATTCTAACATCCTAAAATTAAAAAAAATATATATAAATATGCATTAAAATGTATCTAAACTTTTAAAGTACAAAACACAAAAAATGATATACTAACCTCAAGATCTGCTTTGCATTTAATATCTTGTCAAGTGTCTGTAATGCTCTTAGATATCTAGATCATTGGCATAGTCTGGAGGAACATCAGTCTATCCCTCTAACCAAAAAGTACTGTACTTCTGAATATTCATCCCATAAGGCATCCTCTCTAGATTGTAAAATATCTCAGATCTCTTACTCAAACTCTGGCTCTGAGAAGTATCCTCGGAATAATGGTATGATTGTGAAGGAGCCCATCCAAATATATCGGTAGCAAAATCTGATCCGTAAGATGTTCCAGATTGCATAGGATAATAACCACTAGAAAACGATGCCTCGGATGCACCATATCCATATAGATCATAAGGTGGCTGCGGGTAATAGGATCCATCATACGAGGATGATCCAGATACATCTATGGATCCTACTCCACGTGCAAGATCATTTGTAATTGCATCATGTGCTGGACGACCTCTAGGAATCCGTCGTCTATATGAAATTGACTCCCCACGGTCTATACCGACTCGTCCACCATGATCCCTATCTTGTGTGGCATATGTAAACTGAGACTCATCGGTAAATCGAATATCACCCTGCGGCTATGTCTTATAAGCAGTGGTCTCCTGTCCTCCAATTCTTTCCTGATCATCAGATCCATGACTACTACTACTAGTATCATCATCACTCTCCTTGATCTCCGAATCTGAGCCAGATAGCTCATGTACTCTTGAGAGTGGTGCACGTGCAACTGTCTTTTCTTTTTCCTCCTTGTACCCGTTTGTGATTGGGATGATGGATGTCTTGTTGCTGACTGTCGACATCGTTTAAATATTTATCGCTCAAACCTCTGCGAGGATGTATCGAACATCGAGTCATGTGATGAATGAGTCCCTTGTATCCCCTCAGGCTGTGGTTGATCAGCTGGAACCATATGTGGAATATTTTTTTCTACCCATTGCCCTGGATCTACCCTGATTTCTCTAGCTACCACACTGACTGATCGTAGAGGAGACCCCGGCTCATCAAGCTCTGTCTCCTGCTGCTGACCTGCAAGCCATCCGATGATCGGATCGTTGGCCTCGTCAACATAATCATCTAGTATCGAATTAGTGTACTTTAGTTATACTTCCTCTTAAATACATTTTAGCCTTAACCTCAGATTATAGTGAACATATACAAAATCATTGAGGTACTTTTGTGTCAGACGATTTTTTTGTTTGCTGTGGATAAGGATGAAAGTCGATCAATTGCGCTCACAGCCACTAACAGAGACCGTCTGAGAAAGAATACGAACAGCCACACCTCTCAAATGTTTTGCAGATATTCCAAAATGAATCCACCATTCAGCTGTAAAAGCAAAATTACATATCAAATTTTATGATATTATTAGGCATTTGATGTCAATCTATGCTGCTCATTATTGATATATAATTTATTTGGATTTATTTGCTTTTTGCTTACGACAGCTGATGGGACTCCAAAGCAATTTGATCCTTCTAAACTGTTTCATCTATAAAAAAATATATTTATTAAATTTATAAATATATCATTGAGTACAGATTGAATTTAGTTGAATAATCATATCTGTTTTAAACTAGCATACCTCTTGCAGATACAATGATGCGATTTCTGGATTGAACATCATCTTATATATCACATTACGAAGAGCAGCAAGAAATTCGTTATCCATATCTATCTCAGAAATTGTATACTAGAATCTCGAATTCAAATAATAAACTGCACATAAATTTCATAATTGATTAAGTATATTTTTACAAGTATAAGAAAAAAATATTTTAAAATATTTTTGAATCCGTGCTTACCGATTAGATGCAAATCTCTACCCATCTGATAGTCCCAACGGCGCTCAATGATGTTAATGAATTCTTGAGTATGCTTCGGATCATTCTCACTGATCTGTTGCTTTGTCCTCTCTATCATGTAATATAAGAAGCCCATCTGGGGGTATCTTTCACTATCCATAATGCGAAGCACCTCATATAATGACTTAATAGTCTTCACTACCTTCTCAGCCCGCTGCCAGAATGATTGACTCGCCATCAAGTTCTCTACATAACTTCCATCAACATCGGCCCTCGTATATCTACTCTCCTGTCACTCGACACTGACAAACATCTGACGTAAGGCTGCTTTCTTCTGAAGAAGACTATCAAATGCTATCTAGTTAGTAGCAAATCGTATGATACCCAGTCTTAAGATCTCTCATCCAGTATACGTTCACATCAATGAAAAGATCCATATGTGATTGTAGATGAATCTAGTAATAGCCTGGACAATCTTCGCTACCTGCTGCACCCTACGAATCTTCTCAATATCCATCAATATAAGATCAATGCAATGTGCAGCATATGGGATCCAATATATCTGCGGTCGCTGCTCCATCAACAACTCTCCGACAGCCTTATATTGTGGCCTATTATCTGTGATGACTTGCACGACATACTGCTGACTCACAGAATCAATCACTTCATCATACCAAAGATATATGAGGCATCGTGCATTTTATTTGAAGCATCAATTGATTTGTGAAAAAATATTTTTTCATCACAGTATGTCAAAAAATTAATGATGCTCCATCTAGTAGGACCGGTCCAACCATCATCACTGTCAGTCTGTATGTAGGCTATTTATTCTTGTAAGAAGCAATCCATCTCTGCAGATCCTCCTTGTTACTGTTAAGAAGTTGATCATAGATGTCCTTAGGTCCTGACAGATCTACACCCTGACCGACAGCTTCTATAGCTGAAATGATAGATCGATAGTAAGAATTACCTGCTGCATGTGCTAGAATATGACTGAAATAAAATCATAATCCAATAGCTCGTCACATATCCTTCTTCTTATACTTTTTCACCATAGTGTCAATTTTCTGCTGCTTTGAATCTTTGCTGGAAAAAGCATGTAGATCAAAATCATGGATGGTGGCTCCTGCTGGAATATCTTTGGAGGACCTACTCCATGTGCAAGATCGTCTGCAGCTGTATCGTGTGCTGGATGACCTCTAGGAGCTCGTCGTCTATATGAAATTGGCTCCCCATAGTCTCTACCAACTCGTCCACCATGATCCTTATCTTGTGTGGCATATGTAAATTGAAACTGGTGAATCGAATATCACCCTGCGACTGTGTCTCATAAGCAATGATCTTCTGTCCTCCAGTTCCTCCCTGATCATCAGATCCATGACTATTACTACTAGTATCATTATCACTCTTCTTGATCTCCGAATCTGAGTCAGATAGCTCCTGTACTCTCGAGAGTGATGCACATGCAACTATCTTTTCTTTTCCCTCCATATGCCCCTCTGTGACTAAGTTTTTTGTGATTGGGAGGATGGATGTCTTGTTACTGACTGCTGACCTTGTCTAAATATTTTTCGCTCAAACCTCTGCGAGGATATATTAGACATCGAGTCATGTGATGAATGAGTCCTCTGTGTCCTCTCAAACTGTGGTTAATCAGCTGGAACGTTATGTGGAATATTTTTTTCTGCCCATTGCCTTGGATCCATCCTGATCTCCCTAGCTACCACATTGGCTGGTCGTGAAGGGGACCCCAGCTATCAAGCTTTGGCTCCTGCTGCTGACCTACAAGCTATCCGAGGATCGGATCATCATCCTCGTCAACATAATCATCTAATGTCGGATCAGTGTACTTCAGTTGTACTTCTTTCTGAATGTATTTTAGCCTCAATCTCAAATTATAGTGAACATATACAAGATCATTGAGGTATTTTTGTGTCAGATGATTTCTCTGTTTACTGTGGATAAGGACGAAAGTCGACCAATTACACTCACAGCCACTAGCAGAGATCGTCTAGGAAAGAATGCGGAAAGCCACATCTCTCAAATATTCTGTGGACATTCCAAAATGAATCCATCGTTCAACTGCAAAAGTAAAATTACATATCAAATTTCATGATATTATTAAGCATTTGATGTTAATCTATGCTGCTCATTATTGATATATAATTTATCTGGATTCATCTGCTTTTTACTTACGACAGCTGATGGGACTCCAAAACTGTCTAATCTATCTTTAAACTGTTTTGTCTGTAAAAAAAATATATTTATTAAATTTATAAATATATCGTTGAGTACAGATCGAATTCATTTGAATAATCACATCTATTTTAAACTAGTATACCTCTTGCAGACACAAAGATGCGATTTTTGGATCGGACATCATCTTATATATCACATTATGAAGAGCAGCAAGAAGCTCATTATCCATATCTATCCTAGGAATGGTATACTGAAATCTCGGATTCAAATAATAAGTTGTAGATAAATTCTATAATTGATTAAGTATACTTTTACAAGTATAAGAAAAAAATATTTTAAAGTATTCTTGAATCCGTACTTACCAGCTAGATGCAAATTTTTACCCATCTGATACTCCCAACGACGTTCAATGATGTTAATGTATTTTTGAGCATGCTTCAGATCTTTCTCACTTATCTGTTTCTTTACCCTCTCCATCATATAATATAAAAAGTTAATCTGGGGGTATCTTTCACTATCCACAGTGCGAAGCACCTCGTATAATGGCTTAATAACCTTCACTATCTTCTCAGCCCACTGTCAGAATGACTGACTCATCACTAAGTTCTCCACATGACTTCCATCAGTGCTAGCCCTCGCATATCTGCTCTCCTGCCACTCAGCACTGACAAACATCTGAGGTAAGACTACTTTCTTCTGAAGAAGACTATCAAGTACTATGTAGTTGGTAGCAAATCGTGTGATATCCGATCTTAAGATCTCCCTCCCAGTATACATTTGCATCAAAGAAAGGATCCATATGTGATTGTAGATGAATCTAGTAATAGTCTGGGCAATTTCTACTATCTGCTGCACCCTACGAATCTTCCTAATATCCATTAATATAAGATCAATGCAATGTGCAGCACATGAGGTCCAGTATATCTATGGTCGTTGCTCCATTAGTAACTCTCCGGCAACCTTATATTATAGTCCATTATCTATAATGACTTGCACAACATACTTCTCACCCACTGAATCAATCACCTCCTCCATCAGACCAAGAATATATGCGGTATCATACATCTTATCTGAAGCATCAATTGATTTGTGAAAAAATATTTTTCCATCACAGTATGTCAAAAAATTAATGATGCTCCGTCTAGTAGGATCGGTCCAACCATCACACATCACTATCAATCCGTATGTCGGCCATTTATTCTTATAAGAAGTAATCCATCTCTGTAGATCCTTCCTGTTATTGTCAAGAAGCTGACTATAAATGTCCTTAGATCTTGACGGATCTACACCCTGACCGACAGCCTCTATGACTGAAATGATAGATCAATAGTAAGGATTACTTACTGTATTTGCTGGAATATGACTGAAATAAAACTATGATCCAATAGCTCGCCACATATCTTTCTTCTTATCCTTTTCTCACCATAGTGTCAATCCTCTGCTGCCTTAAATCTTTACTGAAAAAAGCATGTGGATCCAAATCATTGACGATGGCTCATATTGGAATATTTCTGGAGGATCTCCTCCTACTGTCAAAAGCTTCCAACAAAGATGACATGCTGTGTCTACTTCCTCTACCACCGGACTCTCTGACTGAGGTAGTCCTCCTGAACTCAAATTCTCCCCCAACGGTCGCTAATCCAGATCCCGATTTGTAGCATGATGATCCAAATCGCTCTCTATACCGACCATCTCCTTCTGCCGGTACTGATTATCCAAGCTCGTCTGAATGGCATCCTTAATCTGTGCCTCCTCATCATCTGGAGCAGAAGCCTCCTCTGACTCTCTAGAGTGATAAAAAGATGGCTCTACAGCTCAACAGTCCACTTCCGTCCTCTTCTGCTTTGTCCTTTTCTTCACTGCTTTCGAATCAATGAAGTATTTCTTCATCAACTGTCAGATCTTCTGTGGATATTTCCGACACATGGACATATCAGGATAACCACCAGCCAGGTGCTGCTTCAACTTAGTCACCTCTCTTCTCTTGAACTCTGTGTTGCAACAGTTGTATTTTCAATGATGCTGAGCCGAGAGCATCTCGTCATGATCCCAATCAATGTCATGCTCTGAATGTTTCTTCTTACTCATTTTTGCAAGTATAACAAAACACGATAGTTTAATAATTATTAAAAAAATACTATATATAAATTCAAAAAAATTTTAATAATAATTTTAAAACTCATAAATTCAAAAAATATGTTATATACTTCAAATAATATTTTTAAATTAACTAAAATATAATACTAATTTTATATATTTTTTATTTGATAATTTTTTATTATTTAAATAATTATAAAAATATTTTTTTAATTTCAAAAATTTTAAAAAAAATTTGAGGTTAGATTCAAGTAGCTTGAATCATTCTAAACATGATTCTAAAACTCTGATTTTATATTTTTAAAATTTATTTTTTTAATAATTTTTTTATGAATAAATATATATATTTAAAAAATATATAATTAATGATCCCAACTAATGTCACGCTCTGAATCTTTCTTCTTACTCATATCTGCAAGTATAATAAAACATGACAGTTTAATACTTATTAAAAAATATTATATATAAATTCAAAAAAATTTCAATAATAATTTTAAAACTCATAAATTCAAAAAAATGTTATATGCTTCAAATAATATTTTTGAATTAACTAAAATATAATACTAATTTTACATATTTTTTATTTGATAATATTTTTTATTATTTAAATAATTATAAAAATATTTTTTAATTTAAAAAAATTTTAAAAAAATTCAAGGTTAGATTCAAGTAGCTTGAATCATTCTAAACATAATTCTGAAACTCTAATTTTATATTTTTGAAATTTATTTTTTAATAATTTTTTTTGAATAAATATATATATTTAAAAAATATATAATTAATGAAAATCAACGATTTTAGTATCATCATGTAGATTTTCTAAAGATCTATCACATATGATCAAATCATACCAAAATCACAAAATTTTGAAATGATTTCCTCTTATTTTCTTACTTCTTCGTTTTTATCCTTTTTTTAGCTACAAAAACATAAAAAATAAAATATTTACTAAAATAATAATATATTACCTTACTTTCGGTCCAAAATCAGCATCTCTTCAAATTAGTGCTGCAAGTTGATCAAATTTTCTCCTTTTTCGAATTTTTTCCGTGTGTCATCAAACGCCTGAGAGCTCGAGAGTTTTCTGAGAGAGCTCTCAGATTTCTCTGAGAGAAAGCATCTAGGCTGCCACTAAATGACAGCCCAGACCCTTCTACATCCCCCACACACCCCCCCAACATGGCATTGTCGGTATGGTTCGGTTCAATGCTGAATCGAACTGAACCGAGCCATACCGCCCGATTTCGGGCATACCGCCCGATTTCGGGCGGTATGGCTCCGAACCATACCGAACCACCCGGTTTGGTACAATTCAGATATTTTTTCTGAAAAAAATGGCCGAACCAGATCGATTGGCTACTGGTCCAATTCGGTATGTCTCGTATCGGACGGTTCGGCCTGGTACAGCATTCTCTGAACAAAACACTTTTTACAATTCCATTTGATGTATCTACACTTGATATCACTTTCATTTTTGCAATTACTGATGCTAAGGACCTGGGGTCATCGCTATGAGTCCACCAACACCCTTGCTCAGCCAGATTTTCTCTATGCTAATTTACAACAACCATGACCACCGTTACCTTACTATTCTTCTAAGTACAACTAAGTAACCTGAGATATTTTGATGTCAGTTCCCACATCCACATTACTCTAATGCCCTTCTCCATGATAAGTATGCACCTTTGACTTCCATTTAAGTTTTTTACTCATGATCACCGTCCAATTCATGCCTATGAGGATCCATTTTGGCATGTGTTTAGTCCTAAATTGGTTCAGGTTTGGGAGGTCTTGGATGCATAAGCAGCACCAAGAACCCAATTAATAACCTTCTGGTTAAGCCCATTTTGGGTCAGGACATTGGTCATTACAATGACTCTGTGCGTCCTGCTCCGACCTCTCAATTTGATGCTAGTGGCTGCTTCTTTTGTATGCTCTGTTCCTGATTTAGGTAAGTTTCCTTTAGATGTCATTATTCATAGCAAGCTTTCATTAACCCTTAATCTGTTAAGTCTATTGAATCGTCTTCTTTTGTCTAAAGATTTTTCAAATTTGATTTCTATTAGGTAGTCAGCAGATGTCATTGCATCTTCCCTTTGATGTCACTTTCTTTTTCATGTAAGATACCTAGAATTTGAACTTCTATAAACCTTCTTTCTCCTGTTCCACAATGCCTAATGAAACAATGTTCTAAGCAAAAGTATATGTAATTATGTATATATTTTTTCTAAAGCTACTCTCTTATCTCAGCCTCTAATCTCAATTACTTTGTAAAGCAATGCATGCCCTCTATGCTCTTGTTGGTCCCACTCCTCACCAAGAGGATTTTCTCACAAACAAATTCTTCCACCAACACCTGCTAATTCTCACTGGTGGATTTCCGTGTGCACTTGCCTTTCTGCTACATCCTCCCTATGAGAATAGAAAGCCGGCTAAGCATTAGGATTGTATTAAATAAGGTATACAGAGAGTGTTTTGCATTAAATAAGGTTTAAACTTTCATAGGAGAAAAAAATTAATAACTGTTGCTTTTGTAAAGTTAAGCTCAAGATAGATCAGAGAATATGCATGAGTTTTGAACTTGGATTTGGATATCAGTTTTATTTGACATTTGGCAAAAGTGATCAAATATCTTCTTCTTTCCCATTTTAAAAAAAAAAAAGATCATGTATCTTCTGAAAAATCGCATCAAAGCTCTACTCTGTCAATCTTCCTGTAATGTATGTCATGACAGTTTAGTTTGTTCAGAAACTTTGCCATCTAGTTTCTGAATTCTTAATGATTCAAACCAACACAACATCTCTAACTAATTACAAAGAATAAACAAAATCAATATACTTTCAGTAAGGACTTGTAAGCAGATCTATTTCAAGTTTAATCCAAACAAAAATCTAATAAACAGCAGTAGCATCAGGTTCAATAAATGAAGAAAATCAGAGGTAACAGTGTGCTTCAGGAAGATCTTTAAGATAAATAATTAACCATTGCAGTCAGAGAAATGTTTACATATTAATTAAGAATTCTTCATCTTGTGAATACATTCTGATAGCCCTCAAAAATTATATAAGCATTTATGCAGTATGGAACATACAGTAACATTGGCATACGATTCTGTTGTAGAAGTTCCCACATTGACAATGTTGACAATAGGTGACAGACTGGCATAAACCTGCAAGATTGAATATGCAAAAACAAAACTATTGCAGCATCAACATGAAATGCAGCATCAAGAAAATAAAAAGTTGTGTACATTCAGTGGCTATCCAAAATGAACATGGAAGGATTAAGATCTATAAGAGAGAATATCCAGGAAGAAACAACAGAAGCACCCATTACTTACAGGTATATTCCTCAGAAAATAATTTTACTGCATCCTAACATGTCTCTCAAGTTAGGCATCCAAATCAAAGAAGGTATTTGGCATACCTCAGGCCCAGGATACCTTTATCAGGCAGCGGGCTGTAGACTCGAGGTTAGCAACTTGAACTTTATATTTGAGGATAATGCCAAAAAGGTGGATTGTAGAGATTATAGACCCTCTACATAGTGGGTCGCCTTACCATTATCCACTACCCCAATTTCTTATAATGGAAAATTGTTGCATCCTACTCAAGGTGATCAACAGTCTTGACCAGCACAGAAGATGATTTCTCTCCTCCAAGAACAGAGAACTTCACCTTCTTCCTGGAAGGTTGTTTATTTCCTAAGGAGTGCAAGGGGCTTGGGGTGACCATGCTGCAGGATTAGAAATGGGATTTTGTTCTCTTTTTCTTTTTATTGCCAAAGCAGTGGCTAAGGTGGTTCTCACCCTACTGGACTCTGGGTTTCCATTCTGACACATAAATATGAATTTAATGGGAACCAAAAGTCACAAAAGCATCATTCTCTGATGTTCAGTGATCTGAAAAGCCATTTGCAATGGAGATATTCTGATAAAAGTCTAATTTCAACTTTCAATGGTGCATAGGCAATGACCATCTAATTTGGTGTTACTCAACCCTTGGATCTCATCCGTGTCACTTGTGAGGAACACCCTTGAATACAACACTTTTGGCCTCCATCCTGATCTGTGGGTCGCTAACTGACACGACCCTAGTTCTGTATCACAAGTATTTTAAGCAGGAAAGCAGGGAAATAAAAAACAAAAGTGGAAAAGAATTGATATTCAATCTCTTCAAGGGATCGGGACCTCCAAGAGAATTTAGGCCAGCTTCATTTTACTGATTACTTGTACCTGTGGCCTCTAGGGCACTACACATTTAAATGCTTTATCATTACTTGTCCTATAAGAATTAGAAAGATTGAAACAAACAACATAAGGTAGCCAATCCCACATGAATTTGGAGCTCCCAACCTAAAGCTACCTAAGTAGCATGTGAAAATAGAAGATCTATCATTCCTTCCACCTTCAAAATGGACTTGTTCTTGAGGCATCAAACATCTTTATCATCGAAAAACTCTCCTTTGACAGTTTTGTGGCTACAATTATCGCTGTCATAGCAAAAGGATAATGGGCATTTTTCTTCACGATAAATCTTACAATGATCCCCACTTACAAACCCACCAACAAAGTCCTTGAAGTTTCTTAAACCTAAGGAAGTTCATCATCCATCTCCTCATACTCGGGAGTAAAGCTAGACTCACTGGGCCTTCAATCAACCCCCTTTTTTGTCAGAGAACCATCATGAGATTCACACCTTTTGGCTGTGATATCATTCCTAAACAATCACCAACTTTGCATTGGATTACACACCTGCAGTGCCTGCACATGTGAAATTGTCTTATTGATCTATATGATACTATAGCTTTGGTTTCCTTCTTAACAAGGTGTTCATTTAACAATACTGATCACTACTGAAGCTGGTTAACGTTGATCCTTTCAAAGTTGCTCAGGGGTTTGAACAGTTGTGGCTTGAAAGGTCAACAAAAGAACCTCAAATTGATCGTGCTTTTGACTAAACTTTGCCTTGATCATCTTGTCGTTTCTAGCATCAAGTTGTAATTCTGAATTATGCATAGTTTATAAAAGCCATGGTGTTGGGCTCGAGATGTGCATAGGATCACCATTATCAATACCAGGTTTTAAATATTGGCAGGACAGGACTGGCCTGCTGTATCATTCATTTCTGTGAGAAAATGGGAACTAGGGCAGGAGCGAGACTCTAAAATCTATCCATGTGAGGGAAGAAGAAGAAACCAAAGAGAAGGAAAAAGAAAGAAGAAGAAAAAGAAAGAAATGAAGGAAGACAGGAAAGAAAGAAAAAAAATGGAACAAACAAATAAAGAAAGAAAGAAATGAAAGAGAAGGGAGAGAGATGGAAGTTACCTACGAGGATGCTCGATCGGGACAACCACCAAGATGAGGCAAGACTGTGAGGGATTCCATTCTATGGAGAAATCGGGATGCCACCATTCCACAAGATCTAAAAACTTTTTTTTTTTTTTGTTACACGAGATCTAAAAACTTGATCAATAGTATTTTGCGCAGAAAAAAAAGAGAAAAAACAAAACAAAAGTGGAAAAGAAGATATATCCAATATCTTCACGGGAATCAAGACTACAGCTGGTGTCTTTGATCTGATTACATGTATCTTTGGCCTCCAAAGCACTACATATACTTTCCTACAGGAAATGGAAAAGTAAACAAGAAAAATGAGGCGGCCAATCCCTAATCTGTTTGGGCTCCTCCTAAACCTAACTCCTAACTCAAAGCAACCTAAATTAGGACAAATAAATAGGAAGATTGATATGAATGCTAATAAATTCCACATTCTATTACCCCAGGAAATTGCTGACTAAAGCCTTCACATTCCAATCTTCGTCCATCTAAATAGGTTTGCTTGAGTTTGTTGGGTTTCCAACCATCTACTCATTAAAGGCCTCACTGGTGCCTAATTGCATGAATGCTTGCAAAAAAGACACGCTCATTATCTATCAGCACCACTTTGATCAGGACAATAAAGATACCTCACCAGGTAAAACTTTAAACTTATGATGGAATAGGACCCCCAGAAAACCCATAGGCTGTTGTCAACAAAAAACTTGTAACTTTGCCCTTGAGTCACCGAATGGACCATGTCTTCCTTCACTGACCTACAGCATGGGCAACATGGATTACCTTATTGTCAGGTGCAAGGCCCTCCTTTGCTATATTGGTAGAAGATATGGGAGATCAAGAATCCCAATGTCTTGCCACAGCAGCGAACCCTCCTAGACATCATAATCCCCAAGGTAGATCTATTTGAAACCAAATTTCTTCAGATCCTCGACGAAGTTCCAGCCAATTGTCCTTTTTGACATATGGGCATACAGAGCAACTTTCCCACCGTGCCAAGGTCCCCTTGCTTTTCAATGGTTGCTCTCAACCCTCAACATCCTAAAATCAGCTTTAATAAACATTTTCATGCCTCAAACTTAGCCAGCATTGGCTTCAATACAAAAAACCAGGGGCAAGGGCATTACGATTTGAGCTCAGCATCTAACAAATCAGCGTTTCCACCTGTCTAGCTGATGGCTAATTGGGACAATATGCTACATGCCTCCATCATCCTCAAACACAATGCCAATTGCTTAGAAAGTCATCCACAACTGTCATTAGTCAGATCAACAACAAACATCTTAGAATGGAAACCTATATGGCCCCCTCCTTGAGGACATTCTTTAAATCTCTTCTCAACTGACCAGTTTTATAACCTCCCATACCATGCAGAGGCCAACCAGGTTGCCAACTAGTTTGCAGGTATGGAGTTGCAAACCAATGCTACAGGCTTTGTCTACCCAAGAGTCTTGTAAGAGAGGGTTTTCCCTCTTCGGACTACAAACAATGAAGCTTCTAGTTCATTATCATGAAGGAGTATATATGCCTTTCCATGAGTTGATCTCATTAAAATCCTACACTCTATGTGTTGGAATAAACCGACCGACCTCCATAAACCGACCGATCTCTGGCACACACCCACCGATGCCCGACTCTGACCCACCAAACGACCAGACAATCCTGGAAGCAATTACCGACTATATGTCGGCTAAGCAGGCCGACGCTACTCTCGACCGACCAACCGAACACCCCTCACCAAATCAAGATCGATAGGCGGCCGATGTTTGGACTCTACAGACAATAAACTACTTCGGCCGTCAGTATTTCAGAGTTACTAACCGACAACCGACTCCCAACGCACAGTCGGCCGACTCATTCGAATATATCATAACTGTCATGGACAGTTATTCCACTGATATCGCGGCGTAGTCCATGGGGATTAATAACCCACTACGAGATTACCGTCCTGTGATTCTATGCCGCTAAATGCGGGACTATATCCGACAGTTACGATAATCTACTCTATAAAAAAAGAGTAAGGCAACAAGTTTCGGTAAGCTAATTTTGATACGCTGAGCTGTCTCCGTTCTCATTTTACTATTGTCCAGTCTCTTTCTCTGACTTAAGTATCGGAGGGTTCCCGCCGGAGACAACTCCGATCAGTGCGGACTTCATTTTGTAGGTGCTCGTTCCCGACGAACAGACGACGAGGGGATTGGCAGCAACAGATTGGCGCACCAGGTAGGGGGAAGACAGCGACAAGAAGAAAACTCGTAATGACGAGAACCAGAGCTCAACGATCAACGGTGACCGGCTCGGTGAGATACTCTTCCTGTCGGAAAGAGGCCCCTCCCTTGCCTGCGGTAGCAGAACCCAGTTCTCTACGCCCCGTGGTTACCACAGACGTTCAGATTGCTACGATCATGCAATAAATGAACGTCCTCGCGAAGGCAGTCAAAAGCCTCTAACAACAGCAAACCTAGCCACCACAACCGGTGGCGCATTCAGCCCTTCCAAGCATAATCGCCGTCATCTGCGATGATCTCCGTCTCCTCCACCAGAGCGGCGAAACAGGATGAGCAGTGGCACTCGTGGCACTCTCGAGATGCCACCCACCATTCACGACGCTCCTCTCCTTCCCAATTAGATCGAGCAAGGAAGGGGAAGCGACCGCGAACACCGTCTGCCTCTAATTCATCGGGAGGATCAACCTCCGGAGTCTCCCACCACCGGTGGTTTGAAGACTACGAATGTAAGTTCGAAGAAATCGACCGCCGACTCGCCCAGCTCCAGACAGATGGTCAGAAATTGTCAAACGACTTCGATTTCCATACCGCCCAGCCTCTCTCCCGACTTATTTTGAATAAATCGATCCCGACTCGATTCAAGATGCCGCATGTGGAGCCCTATGACGGTTCCACCAATCCAATCGATCACCTCGAGAGCTACAAGGCTCTCATGACAATCCAGGGAGCAACCGACGCCTTCCTGTGCATCGGCTTCTCGACTACACTTCGGAAACTTGCCAGGGCCTGGTACTCCAGGCTTTGATCGGAAAGTATCCATTCCTTCGAGCAGCTAGAGCACTCATTCGAAGCCCACTTCAGCACCAGCCGAAGGCCGCCACGAACCTCGGATAATCTCTTTTCGATCAAACAAGGAGAGACCGAAACACTCTGAGATTTCGTGGCCCGATTCAGCACGGCTACACTTGAGGTCAGGGATCTCAACGAAGACATGGCCATATCGGCCATGAAAAGAGATCTGAGGGGATCCCGATTCACGTACTCACTGGATAAGACTTCCTCTAACGTATGCTGAATTCTTGAAGCACGCGTACAAATACATACACGCGGATGAAGGAGCTTCTGACCGATGCCAGATGGAAGGCAAGGGTCAGAAGAAGAAACAGAAGAAAGAAGAAGCTCCGGCTGAATCAAGTCGGCCACCTACCGATGAACGAACTTCGCCTCGACGATGGAGTCCGAGGCCAAACTACGACAGGTATGACCCCTACACTCCTCTCTCTGCTCGTGCGCAGATTCTTATGAAGATCAAAGGAGTAGAATACCTACGACACCCTCCACAGATGAGAGCACCATCGAGGGGCCGCGATCGGAAGAAGTACTGTCGGTTCTATCATGATCATGATCACGATACCGAATAATGCATCCAGCTCAGGGATGAGATAGAGATCCTGATTCGACGAGGCTACCTCAAAAAATATCGGAGGGATCCACCAACTCAACCTCCTGCCGATCGACGACTTCAGCCGACTGAGGAAGCTGTAAATAACCAGCCGACTGCGGGAGTCATCAACATGATCTCCAGACGGCTGGATCGGGGGGCAACTTTCGACGAGAAGTCGACGAAATGACTGCAGCCCCATAATGTAATAACTCCTTTGGAAGATGATGTTCGAGGAATTCAAATTCCTCACTACGACACTGTTGTTGTTTCGACAATTAGCTAATAAGACTTCTTTCCGAATGCAACCACTCGGAGAATCAACTACTTCGGTGTCGATTATATTTCGGTCTTCTTGCAAAAATCGACATTCCGACTGTGATTTTAAAGCGACACCGAATATACTTCGACTTTCACCGTAAAAGTCAGAAGATCGATGATCTCGACACTGAATATACTTCGACTTTCACTGTAAAAGTCAGAAGATCGACGATCTCGACACTGAATATACTTCAGCTTTCACTGTAAAAGTCAGAGGATCAACTATTTTGACACTGACGACATAACCGATTCTCCCAAAGAACCGATCTATCAACTTCAACTGAAGGCCAGCACCGGCAATGTAGATCCTCTCTACAAAAGCCGCGCTGCCCCCATAGTCAGCTCTTCATTGAAGCAGCTGGCTAATTTGCCGACTTAGCATCAACTAAGAAAGACAAAATGCCAAGACGACCAAGGTCGGATTGGGATTACACCGACATGGCAACGACTGGTCGAGGGATTATCAACATCAACGAGAGACCAGCACTGGCAACAAAGATCTCCTCTGCAAAAGCTGTGCTCTCCCATGTCAGCTTGCGATCCAAGCAGCTGGTAAATTTGCCGACTTAGCATCAACTAAGAAAGATAAAATGCCAAGACGATCAAGGTCGGATTGAAATTATACCGACATGACCACAGCTAGACGAGAGATATTCGGCTTGCCACTGTTTATCAGACAACGCGACGTATAAGCCCGACTAAGGTTCGGGCGATGGATATTCGACTTGTTATCGTTATCCTAACCAAATACGTCAGACACCGCTCGACTAGCAAATTCCATAAAGTCTGTGAAATAGTCGGATCTATAATCTATTTTCAGAGATGGATCAACACGCTACAAATTCGACGATACAGGAAAGTATTTCAGAAAAGAACTTTCATTATCAAAAAGAGGAGTTACAAAATTGGACCAGAGTCCGATTATACAAAAAGAAAAACCAAAGGCGCCGACTAATCTTCATTCCACTGAAGAACTGGCAGGTCGGCATTTCTGATAAATTTTGCCTTCCAGCTTGGGAGCTATGCGTCGGGTCAGACCGCGAAGATGGTTGGCTGATCATGCAGCCTGACCAACCACATCAGCAGCCTGATCCACTTTTACATGGAGAATGCGGTTAACGACCGCACCTTCCTGGTTGGAGCCCGACCGGAAACTAGAGTTAGAAAGGAATTTCAGAGTACGACCAACGACCGAACCATCCTCGATGAAACCCGGGCAGCGGCCGCACCCTCCTTAGAAGAGGAGTTAGGGGCGGGCTTCAGATTTTTGTCCGCCGACGAAAATGACTTTGATCATGCAGCTGAGACAAAGACGCGGAATACACGATAACGGGTCGTCGACCCCACCATCGGCACCAGGGATGAAAAGCTGACGTCGGCTCGAAGCACAATTCTGCTTCCAAAACTGACTCATAATCGAACCACACAACAGAAAAACCTCCAGATCCGAAAAGGAGATATCGGTCGGAATCTCCAACCAACCACCCCCTGCAAGAACCTCACCCATCAAAACCATTTGGGAGGCTCTGAAAAATGACAAGGAACAGTTTTTACTCGAGAGCCGCTCTCTGACAAAGCTCTCCCATCAAAAAGGATGAAATGAGGGATGAGTACCTGACTGACAGCGGCCCCTTTATATAGGAATGCCCGACGGCCCAGATGAAAGCGGTCAGATCGAGAACACACTGGATGACGACACATGGTAGCATCTGGACCCATCATCGGTTGACGGTTCGACACACTTACCCCAGATTGAACCATGTCATCCCTATCTGCATGAACGTCTCCGACCCAATGGCACCCCGACATGTGGCAAAAATTTACATGCCAGAATTAAATCCTGCGACGTCGGTTCACATTCCCGATACGACGCCTGACACCATATCCTTCTGCCGATACGACGGCTCGAAAGCGACAAAATGACTGTTTGACCGTACTTCAACGAAAGTAGTGTCAGAGCCGGGATTCGACAGGATAGATAACAACTCCTTTCGTCCAAGGTGATTAACCACATTACGACGCATGCGATGATTCACTATTGGACTTGGGAGTGGGGGGGGCAACTGTTGGAGTAAACCGACCGACCTCCATAAATCGATCGATCTCCGGCACACACCAACCGACGCCCGACTATGACCCACCAAACGAACAGACAATCCTGAAAGCAATTACCGACTATATGTCGGCTGAGCAGGCTGACGCTACTCCTGACCGACCAACCGAATACCCCTCATCGAATCAAGATCGGTAGACGACCGATGTTCGGAATCTACAGACAATAAACTACTTCGACCGTCGGTATTTCAGAGTTACTAACCGACAACCGACTTCCGACGCACAGTCGGCTGACTCATTCAAATATATCATAACCGTCGCAGACGGTTACTCTACTGATATCATGGCGTAGTCTATGGGAATTAATAATCCACTACGAGATTACCGTCCTGTGATTCTACGTCGCTAAACGCGGGACCATATCTGACAGTTACGACGATCTACTCTTTAAAAAGGGGGTAAGACAACAAGTTTCGATAAGCTAATTTTGATACGCTGAGCTCTGTCTCCGTTCTCATTCTACTATTGCCCAGTCTCCTTCTCTGACTTAATCATCAAAGGGTCACCGCCGAAGACATCTCCGATCAGTGCGTACTTCATTTTGTAGGTGCTCGTTTCCGACGAACAGGCGACGAGGGGATTGACAGCAACACTATGTAATTTCTACATTATTTTAATCATAGTTCTTTTCTTCTCCTTTGTTTTTATTTTTCCCTTGTGATTAGGTCTAATAGTTAAATAAGTATCAAGGTTGAAATCCAAGGGATGTTGTTTGGCATGCCTACTCATTGCACATCTTGAATGTGTAGACTCTAGCACATGCTAGGGCCCAAATTTACCCAATTAGACCCCATGGAGGGGATGAAATCCTATATAAGGACCACATTTCCATCTTTCAGCATATACCAAGTACATGAAAAAGCATTGAGTGAAACAAATGGCTTTTGTTCTTAAATATAATGCACAGAAGAGCTTATTTGGTCAAGAAAAAGGGATCATAATTTATTTTAACCATAGTAGAAGGCTCTGAACGAGCATGCTTGAAAACAAATAACAAAGCAAGGGTTGTCGTATTGCACCAAATCAGATGGTACAGAGTGTACCATACCATACCGGTTCAGCACTGGTATGTGGCAATACGGAACCTGTACCGGAGCCATCCTGACATGTGGTACATTGCATGCTAGTAGGTTGGCACCAGTACAAGACCCAGTATCGAGATGGCGAACCTTACAACAAACCAATGCACAGAAAAGATAATTATTAAGTTTTTGATGACCTACAAGATGGCGCTGATTGGGAGCAAGAGATGTGTCCGTAATTGTCCAGCGTAGGTTTTTCGCAAGAATGTCCTTTCGTACTTTCCATCCATTATCAACATCATATATTCTGATGTGGCTCCCCTAACAAATATTCAAAAGAAAAAACATAAAGACAGAGAAGTAACTGGTAGCTAATCCACCAAACAAAAATAGTCCTGCGATATTAGCCTGCCCAAGAAAAAAACCTACCTGAAATCCAGCAATGAAAAGTGTGCCATCAGCAGAAAACTGAGAAACATATGCTCGAGTATCCATCCTGTCCACAGACCATGGACCATTGACAGGCAAATACCTACCAAGAACATAAGAGCGATCGGATAAAGAGAACCTCCCCCTTCCAGAGCAATTGGCCTCCCTTCCCGACAACATTCTAACTGTCGAAATTGGTATCTTCCGCCGGGCTTGTGTGGACTTACGAGTGCTTTCACTGGGTTCTGATCTGAGACGAATGAGATAAAAAATCTCATTATCGATGTCAAAATCTTCATCATGCCTTTGTCTTACATGAGCTCCATCGCTGGTCTGTCGATTGTCACGCAAATTGGGATCCAATTCGAGCTTACTCATAGCATAACCCATACAATATAATTTCTGGGCAGCAGAGATAACTAAACATGCATCAGTCTAAACCAGCATCAAAATCGAAACTTGGCTGCACAATTCATGACCAGAACCACACATTGCCAACTCCAATACTTAAAAGCAATCTGACACATAATGCCAACAAATCAATCAGGAAGACGATTAGTAATTGACATCATATAACGAATTGCAAAGAAAGAAAGCCAAAAGCACCTCACTTTTTCTATACTTAATAAAATATGAGATGAGCAATTAAATTTATGATACACTAAAAGCGAACTCACCAATACCACAGAGGAAATAAGAGAAGCAAATTTAAGTTCAAAATTTGCACAAAAATGGCAAATGAATCCAAATTCTAAAGATTATGCCTTACAAACTCTCGAGCCATCAGTTTTTTCTGACTTTATCAAAGATCGAGGAGAAATTAGGAATAATCAAAAGAAGAAGAAGAAGTAAAAGAAGATGAGCACAAAAATCTCTCTCAGCTGAATCATAGCACAAAACCAAGTGTCATCAAATAAATCATGATAAACTCCACAAAAAAATTATGAATCGCGCTTCAATCACATCAGACCAAACGATCAGATATTTGGATATCGCGTACCTCCGGATTGAGTACTGCTAACCGACTACAGGATCACAATGAAGGAGAGGTTTTGGGGGATTTTGGGAATGGCGGAATGGAGGATACGGGATCTTTATCGGATATGGTATGGGATGGAGCTTTCAGCGGCACGGTTGGAGCTTGAGGATCCGGTGCAGTTCCAATTGTACAACAGGCGTAATCCCGTCACTATTTTCTTGACACGTGTGAAACTCAGGGTGATGATCATGTGCTGTGGTGACTTAGTTGAGGTCTTGGCTGTCTGCTCTATTACAGAACACAGCAAATCTCTAACGTCGCGTCATGCATCCTGGAAGAAGGATTCATTATGCTTCGCGTGGATAACCGCTGGATCATCCATTGGGCACTTTCAGATCTATGCAGACGGACGGATGAGCTTTCAGATTTGTGCAGTTTGTCATCCTATGGTGGATTCGCGCGAAGGAAGCTGAATCCTTCCTTAGCAGTAAATATACAACCCCGGCTCGCTGCATGCTGGTGAAGCCTAAAAAGGAAAAACTTAATAGTAATAAATAAAAACACAAAAATAAACTTGCATCCCGTAAATTATCGATCCCCAAAATTAATGCAGAAAGTTGTGCCGGATGCTGACATGGGAACTCAATTAAAGATCGCTTGCTCCGTTACCGAACAACCATTAGGTTCGGATTGTATCTTTCGTGCTAAAGGTTGATTTATCTTTCTTCGCCTCTTTCACGACGTCAACGGATCTTGCATAAGCATAATTTTGGAAGCACTTTCTATGCATAGACTTTGAAAATGTTATTATGCAATCTAATAATGGATATCAGAAAAAAAAAAAAATCATCCTCTGTGAGAAACATTCTGCTTAGCCAATCATTGCCTTTCACGGCAAAGGACCTTTAACATTATCTTGAAATTAATCAATATATATAATCAAAATAAATTTATATAAAATATAATGTTATTGTACTTGTGCCAGCATATTAGCATCTATCATGGCTGGTCCCATTGGTGCTAATTTGTGAGTTTATCTTAACTACTCGTATAAAAAAAATTAATAATTTTGAAAATAATAACAGATCTTCAAATTGATGATTCAAATTATTGCTAAAAACTAAAATTTTACGTTTTGATAGTTTGTGACATATGCATCAAATCAAATTAATAGACAAAAAAAGCATCTACTATACTCATATGATAAAATATATAATAAAATATATAAATTAAAAAATTTATGCCATAATAGCTTGGGTCCATGGCATATCCCACTGTTACGTCAAGACTTCGGGGTGAGCTGGTGTGGTGAAGAAGGCGCATTGATCTGGTTATAGAGTCACTACGAGAGACTGGCAAAAGAAGTCCACTTGTATTGGAGGGGCGTGCTCCGACGGAGAACCTTCCAATACTTAAGTCAGTCGAAGCTTTGAGTATAGTTAGAGATGGCAATCGGATTGGATCAGATTATAAATAAACAGATCGGATTAGATGCGGATCGAATTAGAAAACATCAAATTTGAACTCGACTTATTTATTAAATAGGTCAGATTTTCAAACCGAACCTGACCTGTTTAATAAACTAGTCATTCGATCTGATCCATTTAATCTGTTTATTAAACAGATAAGCTATTTAATCGATCCGACCCAATCCATTTAGTCTGTTTATTAAATCCAACCCGATCCGACCTGTTTAACATGATTGCTAAAAAAAATTGATTGTTTTTTATCCAATACTATTTAAATTTTGACCTAGTTTAATCTTGACAACAAACTTAAATATAAACATCAAAATCAGACATAAAAAATAAATAAATTTTTTTTTTAGTAGGAAGCTATAATTTCATTCACTGAATCAAGTACACATCATATAAAAAGTAAATCAAAATATTCACAGCAGCTCAATTAGGGAATATAAGGATCAAAATTGTAAGAAAATATAATTTTATGTATAGTGGCAAAAAATAAAAGAGTTCCATGAGTATAACAAAAAGTTTCATAGCAGAATTGAGCCAAACAAACTATGACAGTTGAATCTATTGTTGGGATAAATGTTTAATATGACAAGATAACATAGTAAGCCCAACCATATGAGGTAATAAGAATTTGAATCTATGGCAAAATTTGATCCATAGCAAAATCACATGTTGTGAAGACCGCTTGTAGCAAGATTCATCAAGTAACTACATATAGAAATATCTATGAATTGTCTCAAAAATAACATATCTTGGGCCTTATGTGTCAGCTTTAGAATAATAATTTATCATCAACCACAAATAAATAGAAAAATAATTACACTTCAACCATAAATGCACAAGTGTGTATATCATATATGTAACATATTCCAATAAAAAATAGATTGCCATACGTAATCGAAAAGTTTCAGTAGAAAGCATAAGCAACCAACTGTTTTGTAATAGTAGCAAGCAATCCAAAGCATAACAGGGCCTAAAAAGTAGTCAGATTGATAATAGAGGATGCGTGCCATAGGGTGTGCCAAGGAATCATTAATTCGGATTAATATTGTTAGATGTATACCCTAAAAGTCAGATTGATCGATATTTGTAAAACTTTCTTAGGGCATATTTTATAATGTTGACTTATAAATTAATAAATTTAAGTTTATTTTCATTCAAATCTGTGTTATTAAGTGTCTCTAAATCATCCATTGAGTTAATGGGTATAATGACACATATTTTCAAGAGTTGAAAATTTGAGACATGTGCCATTATAATTAATCCATAAATTACTCTCGATCATATAATCATCAATGGGACGGTATCTGATTCGAAGAGATTGGTGCATAATCATTTTTTTAAGATAGATGAGTCTTGAATGTATAGTGTGAAGACACCAGAGTGAGAGTGCAAGTACTTGTTTGGAATAAGGATACTGAGCATGATCAAATACGAGAAGTCACTAGGATATCTATCTTCTCGTCAGTAACTAACTTGATGCTGCAGTAGTATGACTAGTATTAGAAAATGGATAAACTAGCATGCATAGATTTTAAAATAATTTTGAAATAGCAGCAGAAAATGGATCTAGGTTAAATCCTTTAACCGCACATACAATAGATCTAATCTATATCTACCCAAGTCCTGGATTTAAGTCATGCATATAATCTAAAAATAAAATAAAAAAATTGAGATCATATCTCAATACCTTACGCAGGTTAAAATACATCACTGCTGATAATCATAGATCTAAAGGTTCTTGAGCTGCACACACGTCCGACCTCTACAAATATCCATCGGGATCAATCTTGAATCTTTTTTCTCATTTTAGATCCGTCTTCTCCAAGATGAATCTCAGCCTTTTGGATCTTTGATCAATTATTGATCTTTGTTTGTGATCTTAATACTTAAACTGCAGTCTTTCTCTCTATTTCTTGATATAGAAGAGATTATTGAAAAATATGTCCTAAAGTCAATCATTTGATGATTATGCTAATTATAAATGTATATGAATTCATCAATAATAAAAGTTATTTGATCTTTTTTATCACAAGATTACATCTTCTAACGAACTCCTATGTTGTGATGAAGTCCTTAGGACTACTTTGATCAATAAAAGAGAATTTATCATGTAGTCCTTAAATTGGTTCGTGATCAAACGATACGCTATTACTAGGACAATACGATATCAAGTGTAGGTCATTATATGCCATATGTGTTGGTTGTTCTCGTAATCAAATGGTATGGAGACACTGGTATGGTATGCATGTGAGATATAGGAGTATATCATCACTGAACGTGACCAACTGCAGAGTACTTTGCTATCAAGGATAGCTCACGAAGGGTATGTGTATAAGTATCCTTCCGACCTGAGATCACCACGATAACTTGCAAGCATCTCACTGTACTTTGATATCGGACTATCTGAGTTTATAATTAATGATGGAAGATTTCTGAATGCAGTCAAGTACTTATCAAGTCGGTACGTGAGTCAAGATGAGATTGATCCTTTCGAATTAGTAGGAGTTAATGTATCAATATATTTCAATTTAGCAAAATTTGAGTCCAGATAATCCATGTGATAGATTTGAAAGATTAAAATATAATATGGATGATTTATCTAGGATTGACAGTTAAATCTTAGATCATCCTCAAGTATTAGGATCAAAGAGATGAATTATACGATAACCATATGTCAATAGGTTCTTGAATGTTGCTTCGTCATCATTCGACCTATCCGGACGTTAGATCATCATTGTTAGATGGTTACATCGATTGGTTCAAAAATTTATTTTTATGCTACCGGTTTAAGTTCGAACCTATGGAGCCACACTTAAAAAAAATTTTGACTGATCATGTGGGTGATCAACGATTGAGAATCGTTCAAGGGCTTAATCATCAATTCAATTAATGATTAACCTTGTGTAAAAGTTATAATTAATTTATTTATCAAGTGTTAGTGAATTAATGGAAGATTAATTAGTAATTAAATTACTGATTAACTCAATTTGATTGAGCAAAGATGATTAAATAAAATCTAATTGAATTAGATTCAATTAGATTTGACCCGATAAGATTATGAGATGACCTAATCACTAAGAGAGAATTATCCCTAATTTGATAAGGATATTGATTCAATCAATTTTTAATTTGATTGAAATTAGATTAACAATTTATAAATCTAATTAGATTAAATTTTATATATTTTATTTGAGCTAAACTAGATGTGATTTGGTTTAGATTCAAATAAGGAAACCTAGAGTCCATCTAGGATTGGACTCTTCCTCCCATGTGCCATCAAGTTTTGGATGCCACATTCCTCACGCACAAAATTATTTTGCATGAGATTTCTCCATGCCAAAGAAGCCCTTTGCCCTCCCTTTCTCCATGCCAAATCTGATTTTGTTTTGATAAAAGAAAGGTTTTGAAATTGGATTTCAAAATATTTTTTATCAAGAGAATCTATTCTTATCCAAATCACTCCACATGCCAACTTATTTTTTCTCCTTATGTGTGTGACACTTTGAGGAAAATTTTTACTATGAAAAATCAAATTAGGATCTAATTTCACATGAAAAATAAAAGAAGAGGCATCCCTTGTTTCTTTTGGGGAGTGAAATTTGTAGAAGAGCAACATATCTTGAAGAGTCCAAGATTCTTAGGACTCTTCATCCAACCCTATTACACACCAATAAAAAGGGATCTATTTCTCACTTTTGTGCATGTAAGAGATCAGAGAAAAAGTTCTCCACATTGAGGGGCTTTGGGGAATGGTTCTTGCATGAAAAAGAGGAAGAGAGTCCTCTCTCTTGGGGTATGCGTAAAACCTAGTCTTCTAGGATTTCTACCTCAGGTTTGAGAAGAGAGAAAAATAAGAGAGAAAATAGTTTCTTCTCCATCTTTCTTTCACCTCTTCTTTTTCTCCAGAAGTCCATCTTCAACCTCTAAAAAATTTTTAGAGATTTGAAGAACGGATCCAGATCATCCAAGAAGAAGATCTTCATACAAGCTAGCACTCCTGAGAATACTGATCAGATTGGGACATCGAGTGAACCTTTCGTAGAGGCTGGATGCATGTGCAGCTGCGAGCAACCAGCAAAGATCATCCTTACCATGTCTCTCAGTAGAGACGATCATTGATCCATGCTCAGGTATCGAGTTCTGAACTCAAATTAGAAATAGATATGATCTACTACTTACATCCATGCATGCAGATTTTATCATATGATTATTTCAGATTTTATATGAAATATATCATGTCATAGATCTTAGAGTACGTTAATTTGATGATTAGATCATATATATATTAAATTAATTTGATTAATCTAATTATCTTCTGCTGTAATTTATTCAAAAAAATTTCGAAATACATGCATAAAATTGCTTATGTTCACCAACAGTGGTATCAGAGTCTAGGTTCGCCATGACATATTATATGTGCATAATAAATCTGAATTTTAATTTTATTTAGATCTGATATATGATATTTTGATCTAAAGTTAATTAATGATTGATCGCACAAACTGATACAAGGTTGTCCTGCTGTAAGGTTTACCCCTTACAGCAAAAAGATTATCTTAGTTTGTGCTAATTTTTGATAAAATCTGATTTTTTATGTTGTATGTGATGTTTATGATCTGATTTAGATGTGATCTAAGATTGTAATCTAATCTGATATAATTTAGATTAGATTTAAATTCAAACATATATGATATGTGATTAGATTAGATGATCTGATAAGCAAGTACTTGGATTGGGTTGATCACAAGGCCGTCCGATCATAGGAGTAAGAATGGTTTAAATATCTTTTTTTCTCATTCGATGGAGTACTCTTATGGTGTATAGGGGTGCCATATAATTAGATCCTATGAAGAAGAATGCGAAAGGAAGAACTTATTTTTCTACAAAATCTTAGATCTTAGGTTTGTTGTATGTGATACAAAATTATATAAAAAATAAAAAATCTAATCTATATGATTAAAATTATTTTAATCATGAGAAAATAAAATTTTGAATCATAAAAAATTTTAGATATAATCTAAAAAATATTTATGATTGATTTTATTTTAAGATTATGCAAGATTTTTCAGATCTGAAACATGCTAGCACAATTAATGAGTTGATCTAGTTTTGAACTGAGTTGATCCAGTCTTCTTGTGCAGCCAGCTTAATATTGATTGAGTCGATCCAGTTTTAGAATAGAAAATCTTTGCATAAAATTTATTATAAATTATTTACAAAATAAAAAATTGAAGTTGTATCAAATTTAAACCTAAATCCATGTTGATGCTAAACTTAATTGAGAATTAAGTGAATAATCGATTAGATCTAGAATTATGAATTAAAGATTTAATATCATTTGCATAAAACATGGAGGTATGGGTTAGCTCAAATCAGGTCCTCTTAATTGAGTTAGATCTAAGGTTAGAATCAAAGAGTTAATGAACTATATAGAGAAATTGATTAAATCTAACCAAACGTTAAATTAGATTAAATCAAGATTTCTCTAGAACCAATACAATAGTTATAGATGGTCAAGTCTATATCTTTGATTAGACCAAATGGACCTTGATTGTGGTTCAATGGTTGAATTTGAATCATTATACTGATCAAATCAAAATTAGTTAACCAATTAGTGTCTAAGATAAGTTTGGCATTTCGATCGGTGATTTTTAATTGAGAGCGGTTTACCTATCTATTTCGATGATGTCTAAAGCAAGCTTAGCAGACCCTCTCATCAATCTCACTTATCTGGCCAATTTGATAGATTATGTCTTGATTAGACTGCTAAATGATTCAAGTTGATCCATGCTATTAAGGTTGATTAGTATGACTGATCTAGATGCCAGTTCGATCAGCATGATCCTAATCCGATTAAATGACTTGGTGAAGTCAGTGGGAGGATTGTGGTTTACTGATTGATCTCTTTTTTTTTCTTCTCTAAATTAATTAAATTTTTAAAATTATTAGGTCTATAAAATGAGCTAGTAATAGAGATAACTGGATTATAGCCTCCCATTAAGGTGAATGATAATAAGTCTATTATTTCTGATTGACATTGCAGACGCCATCCGTCCGGTGTTCTCTCTGAATGATAGAACTATCATTTATCATATGATGATTCTATTGTATTTTCTGATGATAGTTGAGTTGATCGAACCATCCTCAGGCCTGATCATTTATTAGTTAGAATCATTGAGTCAGTTCATGTTCATGGTTTGACCTAACCGAAACTTTCAGTGGTGGTCCATCGCCTACTGAAATAAAATTTGAGACTAAATTAACTATTAAAAATTATTTAAAAAAATAATTGATTGAGAACTTATCCCTATGTGCATATGGGTTGACCGAGCCATCCTCGGACCTGTATGCAGTCTGTGTGGATTCTAATACCTACTAGGAGATTAAAGTAATTCCTCGAATTGAAGGTAGAGGCTACCAATTCGTATAAAATAGTAGGAGAACCTTTAGACTAAAGTCCAAGTCTTTAGGCTTATTCAATTTATAAATATTGAGGTCATATATTTTTCTTTCAGTTATGGCTAGATATCTGTTGCTTCATTCACTGTTTGACAGTGATTTATTTATAAGATCCAATTTCGATAGATGGTATCGAAAGTTGCAAATAGTTCTAGAACATGAATGGATCCTAAATATGATTATAGATCTAGTACTTGATATTTTCACATCCAACACACATGATGCGATCAAAGGCACTTATCAGAAGTGGCCAAATGATCATATCACCGTTTGATATTTTTTGAGAGCAGTAAAGAATACAATTTAGTTGTAAATTTGATGATGCTCAGTGGAAAAAAATTCTTCAAATATTGAAGGAATTCTTTTGCACATCTGAAGATGTATCTTTAGTGGGGCAACAAGCTTTTAAGAAAGAAAAAGAAGATGCTAAAGAGTCGTGCTTGGGCTGAGGAGCTTGAACTGATAAAAGAGTCTAAGATTAATCTAGTTTGGTAGAATCTCTTGATCCAAACAGGTAAAAGAAAAAAATTAGCAAATAATTATCGAACAAGATACTTATATGATAACACCTTATGATTTCTCTATTTATGATACTACTATCTAAATATTGGATATCGAAAGTGCATGCAAATTATTGCAATATCTTCAGATTAGTAGAAAATTTAAAAATAGTAAGAGATTTCTGAACATTAGAGATAGAAGTTATGTTCCAATCTTGATTTTAGGTATCGTCGAACCTATTTTTAATTTTAATAATATCATTTTAGTGATTGTCACTATTGTCTAATGATTTTATGATATTATTATGAATGATGTCAAAATCATGTGGACAACTAAGAAATAATATTTACACAACCTGTTGGTGTACTGTACACAAGATACAAATTCCTTAGAGTAGATAATGTTATGGAAGCCTACCTTTGATAATTTAGGCTCGATCATATAAACAAGAATAGCATCAATAGGAGATAATCTTCGAAGTCAATGATTATGAATTATTGTCAACCTGTCAATCCTATCTTTTTGGTAAGATGATCGAATCACTTTTTGCGAAAAAAAGATGAACGAGCCAATGATGTTCTGAATCTGATACATACTGACATATTGGATCTACGAATATATTTATCGTAAATTTAGATTATTTGAAATGTTCAAATAATTTCTTAATAAGGTAGAGAAATGAATTGGGAAGAGCATTAAATTCTTTGGTCAGTCCAAAGAGGAGAATGTCCTTTCGATGAGTTTTTGACCTATCTAAAAGAGAATTGAATTCTCTCTTATTGGAATCGACTTTGTTAGATATAGTTCGATCCATGATGGAGTTTATAAGTCTGTCAATCTTCTTTTAGGATTATGCTCTTAAGACTCTTGTTATGTTCTGAGCTGGATTTTGAATTAATCAGTCGTAATGACTCCATATGAGATATGGACTAGACGTAAGTCGATACTTTTTTACCTTAGAATTTGAGAGTATTCAGTTTATATCGAGCATTTATAGACTGATTAGCTTGGATCTCGATTCTATATATGTTATTTTGTAGGGTAACCTCAAAAAATCTTGAGGATATAACTTCTACCATGCTAAAGAACAAGAGTTGTTCGGCATTCCTTTCAGAAAAGGAGTACCTTGATAAAGGAACTGATACTTTTAATGTAAAACTTATAAAGTTTGACAGGTAGAAGAACCGACATAATTTAATGAACCCATAGAACTGAATTTGATTAGATCAAATCTAGAACCTATTGTAAAAGCACCATTAAGGAGATCCGATAGCATACCACATCCATCGGATAGATACTTCAGTTTCTTGTTCTAAGATATGATCCTGTTAAACTCGATGATAACAATAAAGATCTGATTACCTACATGGATGCCATACAGAAGTCCGACTCTGATTAGTGACTTGGAGGCATAGAGTCCGAAATAGAGTCCATGAAGGTCAACCGTATATGGATACTCATTGATCCACTCGAAAGGGTAAAATCCATAGAGTGTAAGTAGATTTTCAATAGGATCATAGAGCACAGACTTGAAGGTAGAGACCTACAAAGCTCATCTGGTTGCCTAAGGATATTGTCAACATTATGGTATTGACCATAACGAGATATTTCTTTTGTGGCAATGCTGAAATATTTTGGAGTTGGAATATGTATTTTGATATGTGATCAAAATGCATAGCTTCGTTGAAAATGAAGAAGAATCCTGCAAATACAAATAGGTTAATAGTTCTATGAATGTATTTCTTAATTTGTATGTAAATAAAATTTTCTTAATCGGGAATGATATTCTTTACATTACAGAAAATAAAAGTTTCGCTATTATCATTGTTCTCTACAAAAGACTTGGAAAAAGTATCCTTCATCTTAGGGATGAAGATCTATAGAGATAGATCTAAGAGATTGCTTAAATTATTCCAATCCAACGTATATAGAGTGTTTATGAGTATACACCATGTATGAGATCGGATATGATAAACTCACTAGGATAGTGAGTGATACCTGCAAGATCCGAGTTAGAATCACTAGAAGGACATCCTTAAGTATTTGAGAAATACTAAGGATCAGTGATCCGATTATAGAGAATCTAACTTAAAACTTATAGAGTATGACTCTAGTTTTTAGTTGGATATAATAATAGAAAGAACATGTCGGAATACATTCTTATCCTAAATAATGAAGCAATCTACTGAAAAAGTTTCAAGTAAAAAAATTATAACCAAATTCAATTTGCGAGGCAGAATGCATTGCAGCATTCGATGCTTGCAAGAAAACTATGTGATTGTATAGATTTACTGACAAGCTAGGAATGGCATCCTCTAATGATGGTTCTGCAATATTGTACAGTATCGGAGCCATAGCTCAGGCCAAGGAGCCAAAGTCTCATTAGCTTACCAAGCATTTTGTATCGCTACCATCTTATTCAAAAAAATCTATTAAGGTGACATCGAACTTTAGAAAATCGATGGAAAGGAGAATCTGACCAACTCATTTACTAAAGCCTTGATATCTAGGAGTTCTAAGATGATAAATTGAAGATGGATATATGATACTATACTGATTGACTTTAATCCAAGTGAGAGTTGTTGGAAAATATATTTTAAAGTCAATCGTTTAACGATTGTGCTAATTATAAATGTACATGAATTGATCAATAATAAAAGTTATTTGATTTTTTTCATTATAAAGTTATATCTTCTAACAAATTTTTATATTGTGATGAAGTTCTTAAGACTATTTTGATCGATAAAAGAGAATTTATCACGTAGTCCTTAAACTATTTTACGATCAAACGATACGCTATTACTAGGACGATAGCGATATAAGTGTAGGTCGTTATGTGCCATATGCATTAATTATCTTCGTAACCAAGTGGTGTAGAGACGCTGGTATGGCATGTAAGTGAGATATAGGAGTACATCATCACTGAACATGACTAACTACGGAGTACTCTGCTGTCAAAGATAGCTCACGAAGAGATAGGTATAAGTGCTCCTCTGATCTGAGATCACCACGGTGACTTGCAAGCAATTCACTGTACTTTGGTGTCGGACTATCTGAGTTTATAATTTAGTGACAGAAGATTTTTGGGTGTAGTTAGATACTTGTCAAGTTAGTGTGTGAGTCAAGATGAGATTGACCCCTCCGAATTAGTAAGAGTTAATGTATCAATGTATTTTAATTTAGCAAAATCTAAGCCCGAATAATCCATGTGATAGATTTGAAAGATTAAAATATAATGTAAATGACTTATCTAGGATTGATAGTTAAATTTTAGATCGTTCTCGAGCATTAGGATCAAAGAGATAAATTATACGGTAACCATACGTCAATAGATTCTTGAATGTTACTTCGTCATTATTCGACCTATTCGAACATCGAGTCACCATTGCTAGATGGTTATATCAATTGATTCAAAAATTTATTCTTATGCTACTAGCTTAAGTTTGAATTTATGAGGTCACATTCAAAAGAAGTTTCTGACTAATTATGTGGCTGATCAATGATTGAGAATCATTCAAAGGCTTAATCATCAATTCGATTGATGATTAACTTTTTACAAAAGTTACAATAAATTTATTGATCAAGTATTAACAAATTAATAAAGAATTAATTAGTAATTAGATTATTGATTAGCTCAATTTAATTGAGTAAAGAGGATTGAATAAAATCTAATTGAATTAGATTCAATTAGGTTTGATCCGATGAGGTTATGAGATGACCTAATCACTAAGGAAGAATTATCTCTGATTTGATTAGGACATTGGTGCAATCAATTCTTAATTTGATTAAAATTTGATTAAGAGTTTATGAACCTAATTAGATTGAATTTTATATATTTTATTTGGGCTAAACCAGATGTGATTTGGTTTGGATTCAAATAAGAAAACTTAGAGTCCACATAGGATTGGACTCTTCCTCCCATGCGCCATCAAGTTTTGGATGCCACATTCCTCACACACAAAATTATTTTGTGTGAGATTTCTCCACACCAAAGAAGTTCTCCACCCTCCCTTTCTCCATGCTAAATCTGATTTGGTTTAGATAAAAGGAAGGTTTTAAAATTGGATTTCAAAATATTCCTTATTAAGAGAATCTGTTCTTATCCAAATCACTCCACATGCCAACTTATTTTTTCTCCTTATGTGTGCCACACTTTGAGAAGGATTTTTATCATGGAAAATCAGATTATGATCTGATTTCACATGAAAAATAAAAGAAGGGGCATCCCTTGTTTCTTTTGGGGCGTGAAATTTGTGGAAGGGTGACATATCTTGAAGAGTCCAAGATTCTTAGGACTCTTTACCCAACCCTATTACACGCTAATAAAAAGAGGTCTATTTCTCACTTTTGTGCATGTAAGAGATCAGAAAAGGAGTTCTCCATGTTGAGGGGCTTTGGGGCATGGTTCTTGGCATGAAAAAGAGGAGGAGAGTCCTCTCTCTTAAAGTATGCGCAAAACCTAGTCTTCTAGGGTTTCTATCTTTGGATTTAGGAAAAGAAAAAAATAAGAAAGAAAATAGTTTCTTCTCCATCTTTCTTTCACCTCTTTTTTTTCTTCAGAAGTCCATCTTCAATCTCTGAAAAGATTTCAGAGATTTGAAGAAGAGATCCAAATCAGCCAACAAGAAAGTCTTCGCGCGAGCTAGCACTCTCGAGAAGATCGATCAGATCGAGACTTCGAGTGAATTTTTTGTAGAGATCAGATATGTATGCGGCTGTAAGCAATCAGTAAGGATCATCCTTACCATGTCTCTCAGTAGCGATGATCTCGATTCATACTCAGGTATCGAGTTCTGAACTCAGATTAGAAATAAATATGATCTACTGCTTACATCCATACATGCAGATTTTTTCATGTGATTATTTTAGATTTTATATGCAACATATCATATCATAGATCCTAAAGTAAGTTGATTTGATGATTAGATCATATGCATGTTAGATTAATTTGATTAATATAATTATCTTCTGCTCTAATTTATTTGAAAAAATTTTGAAATACATGTATGAAATCACCTACGTTCACCAACAGAGATCACCCAATAACTTAGGCGTGTGGGAAGGTGGGATGCCCAACCCTTTGGCATTGAAGAGAGAGGAGAAGGAGAGAATAACATGGAGATTAGGGAGGGGTTTAGATTTGAATTCTCAATCCTCTTTTAAACCCTAGGAGACCATCTCTTAAATAGAGCCTTTTATTGATTCTAAATCAATCTCCAATCAGGCTCAAAAGACTAGCCCTTATCTCATATGGTCCCTTGCCTTTTAATTTGATTTTCTTTTTAAGAAAATCAAGTCTAATTGGAAAGGCCCCACACCCTATAAGGCAAGTAGAGGGGGCGCCCACATCTTATTAGACAAGATGAGGGGGCGCCCTCATCCGATAAGGCAAGAAGAGGGTTGGCGCCCCTTAGGGTTTTATGCGCACAAAAGAGAGGGCATTGACCCTCTCTCTTTCTCTTTCAACACCAAAGCAAAGAGGGGGCGTGCCCCTTCTTTTCTCTCCACCAACTCCAAAGGGGTGTGTGCCCCTTGGACTTTCCAAAAATGAAAAGGAGACATGCGCCTCCTCTCCTCTTCTCTTTCCAATTAATCCACACCCAAAAAGAAAATATCAAAAGAGAAAAATAAAGTGATTTGTTTGCCAAGTCATTGGCTTGATCCAATCTTTTTGGACCCTCAAATAGGTGCCCCTCTAAACTCAAATCAAAATGGATCTAGATTAGGTTCAAGGCTATGGACTTGATTCAATTCTTAGCTAATAAGGAATCCAAGTCCAGAAAAGAATTAGATTTAATCATGTGCTAGCATAATTCTCCTAAACTCAATAGGATTTTATTAAATCCTAATCCAATTGAAATATCACAAGCCCAATTGGTTAATTCAAGATTAAATCTCTTTATGTATAATCCTGTAGGTTCTATTATATCTGGTAATGAGATATATTGTGATCCCTATCACAATATCATTAAAACTCCTTTTGATAGATTGGAATAGTTCCAACTTTGCTCTTCGAGGGTCATCGATCATCAAGACAATGCTCGATGAGTCTCACAATCCATCAGTGACACCTAATAGTATGTAGTGGCAACCTAGTAGAATGAAAGAATTAAACTCTTAGGTATAGTTAACGTATGATTCAGTCTTTCTATTGTGAGTTCCGACTTGACAGAGATCATGCAAAACTCGTTAGACCCCATCATCAGTCATATGCTAGATTGGCTCGAGTCAAGTTTATTTGTGAATCTCGTGAAAACTCTTTTTCAGTATTCACACTTGCTTTGGCCAGTCTTTCTAAACTCAGTCTCGCAAATCGCATATGACTTCTCATTTTCTATTAAAGTCGATAGATTCTATCTAGGTACATCCTACTCCTAACAACAAATTTGAACCTATTATAGTCAATATACACAGCAAGGATCTGAATGTCTAGAGACCAAAAAAATATACAGTCAAATTTAGTAACCTTACTACGAATAGTCAACGACACCACAGGTCAAAAGACCACTCATATCACTGTAGCATTGAGATAATCACTGATGAGTGAATAGACATCCAAATAATTTCTCATGTTGGTCATGCTTAGTGTAAGTTATTCTCTAACAACCATCTGTACTTTCATCCTAGTGTCCGTACACTGCAGATCCGAGACTCATCTGTCTAGAAGAGAGGTGATCTATGCATCGATCTTAAATGGATTGATCACTGTCCTCTATGATGATCCTTCGATCAAGAGTATTTAGATACTAACTACTAATAATGTATGTCTCAAATTTTCAACACCTTGAGAATATATAAAATTATCTTTATTAATTTCTAGAACAAATCATGGACACATAAATATGATTAGAATAAAAATATCCTTTATTAATAATAAAGTATTACAAGTACAAAGTTAAATCTTAAAATTATAAAATATGTCAGTCAACAATTAGCTTCTAGGTGTTGGGAATAGTGTCCCAAAGCCAATCGTCAGCCTGTTGACGGTTGTGCTCCTTTTGTATTAGTACATGAATTATAAATAAATAAAAGTTATTTTGGCATTTTTTCATCACAAATATTTCATCTTCTAATGAACTCCTGTGTTGTGGTGAAGTCCTTAGGACTATTTAGACTCGACAAAGGAGGATTTGTCGCTTAGTCCTTAAATCTGTTCGCAATCAAATGATACGTTGTTACCAAGGACGACAACGTTTATCGAGCATAGATCATTGTGTGCCATATGGGTTGGTTGTCCTCATAACCAAGGAGTGTGGAGACACTGGTATGGCATATAGGTGAGATGTAATGGTACATCTGCACTGAACGTGATCGACTCCGGAGCTATTTCTGCTGTCAAGATTTGCCCCGATGGGATATGGGTATAAATGTCCCTTCGATCTGAGACCGCCATGGTGACTTGCAAGCAACTCACTGCACTTAGGCACTGGACTCCCTGAATTTCAAATTCAGTGACGGAAGGCTGTTGGGTGTAGTCAAGTACTTGACTTGTCGGTGCGTGTGTCAAGATGGGATTGACCACTCCAGTTTAGAAGCTGTGTACAGTCGTGTTTCAATTTAGCAAAATCTTGGCCAGGGTAGTCCTAGTGATGAGTCACAGGACTGATTGAGTTGAGCACGATTCGGATGATCTAATCAGGGTTGACAGTTTAACCCTGAGTCATCCTAAACACAGGGGTCAAAAGAGATGAATTATATGGTAACCATATTCACGTAGGTTCTGAATGTTGCGATTGTGACTATTTGATCTATCCGATCGTCGGGTACCATTGCTAGATGGTCACTTCGATTAGTACAGGAATTGGTTCCTCTGCTACCGGCTTAGGTTCGAATCTGCGGGGTCACACACATTAGAGGTTCCTTTCTGATCTGATGGCTGATTATGAGTCTTATGTGTCTGAGACTCTATGATTGAGAATTAAGATTCTCTGATCATGAGTTTCACATATTTTGGGTACCGGGGTCAAAATTTTGAATTTCAAATTTTGAATTTGAAATTTGAACTCTTTGATCAAGATTTCATATCGATGGTCTCTGATGCCTAATTGCCCATCGAATTTGAACTCAATAATTATGAAAGATTTTATTAGTGATTTGATCGCTAATTAACTCAATTTGATTGAGTAATTATTTTTGGATCAAGTCCAATTGAATTGGATTCAGTTGGGTTTGACCTGATTAGGTTAAGAGTTGACCTAATCGTCGAGATGGTTTGATCCCTGATTTGATCAGGGGTTGGGCTTAGTCAATTTTTGATTTGATTAGAATTTTATTGAGCCTAATTAAGCCTAATTAAGTTAGATTTAATTTAGTCTAATTGTGCTTAACCTATTTTGATTAGGTTGGTTCAATTAAGATCAAACCACCATTTGAATTTGAATCCCTGCACCACCTTAAATCTCTGCGCCCATTTGAATTCACGAGAAGAAACTTCTTGTGAATTTTTTCTCATACAAAGCCCTTCTCACGCCCACTCTTGTGCACCAATATTTGGATAAAGATGATTAGTTAGCCATTCAAATTCAAAGCGTGTTTGAATTTGAATGGATAACTTATCTTTTGCGCATACATGACATTATCCACTTTAGCGCCCCACATCTCACACGAGAAAGAGTTTCTCATGAAACTTTTCCATGCACAAAGCAGACTCACACCTTCTCTTCTCACGCCCAAGTGGATAGGGATGAGTTGGTTTTAGTTTGAATTCAAATTTGATTTGAATTCAAATGTGTAACCACTTGTCTTTATCCTCTCACGCGGATAAGACACGTTTTGAACTGTTTTAAAAGAGATAGGGAGCTGGGGTGTGCATAGAAAAATTTTGAGAAAGAAAGTGGGGTGTGAGGAATCCTTGTGCATGAGGTGAAGGTCCAAAACCTTCCGAGAGAAAAAGAAAGAAAAGAAAGAAAATTGGGTGCAGGTTTTTTTGGTGTGTACCCTAGGGTTTCTAGCTAGGGTTCGGGAAGTGAGATTGGTGTGCCACGAGTGTCGTGAGTCCACCAAATTTTAGGGAGAGATCTATCAGCCTCTCAACCAACCATGCAAATGATCTGGAGTATCCGAGGAGTCGGCACACATTGATTGAAGGAGTTCGATCAACATCAGCCATCAAAAGGGTGAAATCACGAACTAGCATTCATGAGGAACTGATCAGACGGGAGCTTCGTGTGGACGATCTGCAGAGGCCAGACACTAGTGTGGCTGTGACGTGATGATCAGAGCCTCCGATGGTGATCAGATTACGGTGATCGAATACCCACAAAAGGTGATGTTTCTGAACACAGTACAGTAAAAAGTTTACTGTTTTAAATTTGAATTTCAAATTTAAATGCATACTATTGTATCATATTTAGATCCTAGTGTAGGATTAATTAGTATTAATTAATGAGATTAATTAATAATTTCACTATAAAATAATAATTTTGAAAAAGTTTTAAAATTATCATTTTGCTCCTGCTCTGAATTTTCGCTTCACTAGGGCACTCATCTAACAAACTTCCACTTGACCTAAAATTAATTGGCCATATATGTAAGATCTATCTTCTCAAGATGAGCTTCGATCTTTTGTTGGCTGAGAGGCTTGGTCAGTGGATCCATCATGTTCTATATGGAGTCGACTCTCTGCATCTTGACAAACTTCTTCTCGAAGTATTCACACATAATATGGAATCGCCGCTCTATATGCTTGGACTTCTAGGGAGATCTAGGCTCCTTAGCGAGGACTATGACGCCATTGTTGTCACAGTGCAGTACAATAGTATCTAATGGCATCACATCCAGCTCCATAACAAACTTCTTGAATCAGAAAATTTTTTAGTAGCTTCAAAGGTAGCGATGTACTCGACTTCTATGATCGAATCTACAATGACTAGCTGCTTCGAACTCTTTCAGCTAATTGATCCTCTATTACACAAAAAAATATACTCTGATATAGATTTTCTATCATCGACATCAGTTATGAAGTCTAAATCGATGTATCCCTCCACTTCCAGCTCCGATCCTTCATCAAAAATCAAGAACAAATCTTTAGTCCTTCTCAAGTACTTAAGGATGTTCTTCACAGTATTTCAATACTCTTCATCTGGATTCACCTGATATTTGCTCATGACACTCACGGCAAGTGCTATATCAGGTCATGTGCATAACATGACATACATGAAGCTCTCTATTACCGAAGCATAAGAAATCTTGCTCATATGCTGGATTTTCTCAGGTGTGTCAGGATACATCTTCTTGCAAAGATGAATACCATGTCTAAGGGACAAGAGATCCCTCTTAGAGTTTTTCATGCTAAACCTCTTCAGCACCTCTTCTATGTACATTCGCTGTAAGAGTCCTATCATTCTCTTAGATCTGTCCCTATAGATCTTTTTACCAAGAATGTAGAAAGTTTCTCCTAGATCTTTCATGATAATTTTTTTTGACAATTATACTTTGACTGATATCAGTATGAAAATATCATTCTCAATCAGGAGGATATCATCCACATACAATACGAGGAATGTGATAGTGCTTTCACTGACTTTTTTATACACACATAGCTCCTTCTCATTTTTAATGAAATCAAATATTTTGATCATATCATTAAAATAAGTGTTCCAACTCTGAGATGCTTGCTTGAGTCCATATATGGATCTTTACAGCTTGCAGACCTTGTGATCACTATCACTGGATATGAAACCTAAAGACTGCTCCATATAGATACCTTTCTCAAGATATCCATTGAGAAAGACAGTTTTTACATCCATCTATCAAATTTCATAATCATGAAAAGCTGCAACTGCAAGTAGAGTCCAGATAGATTTCAGTATGATCATGAGGAAAAAGATTTTCTGATAGTCAATCCCTTCGCGTTGATTATAACCTTACGCAACCAGCCTTGCCTTATAGGTCTTTACTTGACCATTTGATCTAATTTTTTCTTTATAGATCTATTTACATCCAATAGATACAATACCTTTAGGTGAATCTGTTAAGGTCCAAACCTAGTTAGAATGCATATGGAGTCAATTTCTGACTTTATCTTTTCCATCCATTTTTTGGAGTCAACATCTAACATTGTCTCATCATAGGTTTTAAGATTATTTCTAATGTCTCTATCTTTTATAAAAAATACTTTCTCTAGATCCTCTGTAAGAATACCTAAGTACCTTTCATGAGGACGGGAGACCCTACTTGATCTACAAGGTGGAAGAGATATCACATCTATTGGCTCACTACTGGGTTCAGGTTTTTGGACTCGATGCTCTTCAAAAATCTTCTTTTCGAGCTCAATCTTCCTTTCACTGCCTCCATCTTGGATAAATTTCTTTTTCAAGAAGATGGAATGACAGCTCACAATCATATTGTGATCCTTAGGAAGATAGAAGTAGTATCTCATAGATTCTTTAGGATATCATATAAAACGAGTTCTAAAAGATCTAACCTCTAACTTGTCCATCTGCTGTCGCTTGACATGGATCGGACATCTTCAAATCTTGAGATACCTAAGAGCTGGCTTCTTACCATACCATAACTCATATGGTATGGTAGGAACGGATTTAGAGAAAATTTGATTCAAAAGATAAATCATAGAAAGTAATGCATATCCTCAGAGAAAGATAGAAATATCTGTGAAGCTCATCATAGATCGGACCATATCTAATAGAGTGTGATTTTTTCTTTTAGATACCTCGTTGAGCTGGGACATCCATAGAGATGTCTACTGTTAGACTATACCATTATCCTTGAGATATGTTCAAAATTCTTTGCTAACATATTCTCCTTCTCGATCTGATCGAAGAATCTTTATAAATTTTTTGATTTATTTTTCTACTTCATGTCTGAATTCTATGAATTTTTCAAAAGATTCAGACTTACGATGCATCAAATATACAAATCTATATCGTGAATAATCATCGATAAAAGTTATGAAGTAGACATAGCCACCCTTGGCTTGTACATCGAATGGACCGCACACGTTAGTGTGTACCAGGGCTAATATCTTAGTGGTCTTTTCTCTTTATCCCATAAAGGACAGCTTAGTCATTTTTTCTTAAAGACAGGACTCACAAATTGGATAAGATTCGAAAGTCAATAGTCCGAGAAGGCCATCTTTCTCCAATTTATTGAGTCTATTCTCTCATATATGGTCTAGCCTAAGGTGCGATAGATATTTTTGGCTAATCCTATCTTTAAGTCTCTTAGACCCTACGACATTTACAATTTGCTCATTAATATTAACACTCGCATCCATATGCAAATGATAATGACAATCAATCAACAAAGTATATACAACAACTTTATTTTTAAAATAAATTATACATATATCTTTATTGAAATAAAAATTATAGTTATCTTGTGTCAGCACAGATATGAAAATCAGATTTCTACTGCTATGGGTACAAAATAGTAATTTTTTAAAATTAAACTAATTTCTAATGAGAGTCACAAAGGATAGATCCCGACGGCCACAGCAGTAACTTTTGCTCCATTGTCGATTCAAACTTTATCTTTCGAAAATCATTGATCATCAAGATGATGCTTGATGAGTCTCACAATCCACCAGTGACACATACAGTATGTAGTGGCAATCTAGCAAAATAAAAGTATTAAATCTCTAGGTACAGTTAACGTGTGATTCAGTCCTTCTATCATGAGTTCCAACTTGACGGAGGTTATGAAGAACTCTTCAGACCCCATCATCTGTGATATGCTAGATTGGCTTGACTCAAGTTCATTTGTGATCCCATAGAAATTTTTTTTCAGTATTCACACTTACTTTGGCCAAAGTCTTTCTAAACTCAATCTCGCAAAACATATAGGACTTCTTCTTTTCCACCAAGATCAATAGATTTTATTTAGGTGCATCCTACTCCTTACGACAAATCTGAACTTATTGTAGTCAACATACACAATAAGAATCTGAATTGCTAAGGACCTAAAAAATATGCAGTCAAACTCAGTAGCTTTACTATGAATAGCCAATGACACCACAATCATAGGACCACTCACATCACTACAGCATCGAGATAATCACTGATGAGTGAGTAGACATCCAAGTGATTTCTTACGTTGGTCATGCTCAGTACAAGTTATTCTCTAACAACCATCTATACTTTCATCCCAATATCCCTACACTGCAGATCTGAGACTCATCTACCCAGAAGGAAGGTGATCCGTACATCAATTTTAAATGGATTGATCACTATCCTCCGTGATGATCCTTCAATCAAAAGTATTTAAAAATTAACTACTAATAATATATGTCTCAAATTCTCAATAACTTGAGAATATATCAAATCATCTTTATTAATTTTTAGAACAAATCATGGACACTTAAACATGATTGGAATAAAAATATTCTTCATTAATAATAAAAGTATTACCAATACAAAGTTAAGCCTTGAAATTATAAAATATGTCAGCCAACAATTATCTTCTAGGGCACTCATCTAACAACTAATTTTTTGACCTGCGTGCCTTGACTATTCATAGTGAGGTTGTTGTAGTTTGACTACACTATAACTCGATCTCCTAGCCATATGGAGTATTAAGGTATAATGACTGTAGTAGACTCACTGTAGGAATAGGGTGTGCATCAAGATGGGATCTATTGATCTTGATAGGTGAGGAGTAGTCCTATGTAGATCATAAGACTGAGTTCTAAAGTTCATGGCCATAGCAGTGTGAAAAATAGAAAGATGTTTCTATTAAATTTCACATCGAATTTGAGTCTATTGATTCTAGCATATGACAAGAATTGGGTTTAACGAGTTATCCTTAACCTATATCTTATCGGAACTCACGATACAAGAATCGAATCACACGATAACTGTATCTAAAGATTCATTATTCAGTTCTACTGAATTGCCACTACATACTGCTAGGTATCTCTGATAGATTGTGAGATTAATTAAGAATCATTTTGATGATCAATGATTCTTAATTGATTGAAGTTCTAATCTATCGAAAAGAGTTCTAATCCATCGAAAAGAGTTTCGATGATGTTGTTGATAGAGAGCACAACATATCTCACTACCAGACAGAATTGGACCTATGAGGTCATACAAATAAGAATTTTAGTTTAGGTTACATAATTGGGCTGAGTGTAGTCTGATTGGGTTAGGATTAATTAAGTCCCAGCTTTGGATTTAAGGAAGCCATGCTAGCAAATAGTTAAACCCATTCTCTCCTACTTGATTTGGGTTTCCTATTGAATAGGACTTGACCAATTCTAAGCGAGCTCATTTTGGACACCAAGAGTTGGAGTTCCTGAAGCAAGTCTTCCATGTAAGAATTAATAGCACCCCACATTTTTCATCATGAATTTTCTTCGCAGAAAGGGTGGGAAGCCTCATATGGATAAGATCCAGGCGCGTGCACCACTTAGAGATAAGAGAGGAAGAGAGAGATGGATAAAATCCATCTCCTTATTAATAAGGATAAGAATGAGGTGGTTTTATCTGAATTCAAATTTAGATTTGAATTCATATTTGAATTTGAACCATTCGAATTCAAATAAAGAGAGAATTTGCTTGAGCGACAACAACCCTTATCCCTTGTACTTGCCACATCTGAATTCCTCAATGATTTTGTGTGACAAAATGAGAAAAAAATTAGAGTGGGTGGTACCAAGCAGAGTCCTTCTACTTTAAGATATTTGATTTGATCAAATGCTACTAGTGCCCTATCAAACAGTTTGACACTAGTCCTCATCCTAAGAAATTCTCCATGCCTTCTCTCTTCTTCTCCACATCATCTCAACTCTCTTCTTTGATCTCTGATCCTCTCCCACATCGGAAGGTGTTGGGCGTTCCATCTGGTGGTCTCGAAGTGTCGAATTTCATCCAATCTACATGAAAAAATAAAAAGGCTGCAATCAAGCACTGATCGAATCTCTATCGAAGATCAGATCCAAGACTGATCCAGGAGCCTGTAGATTCATCTAGGAGTAGATGAATTGAAGATGGAAAGAGCATCCTGGTCTAAGCCTGAGTGGATATTTGTAGAGGTCGGACACGTGTGCGGCTCAATAGCGAATCTTGAGATTCCACGATCATCGGACTGCGGAGTTCTTCTATCCACACAAGATGATATGATCATCTTGATATTTTAATTTAAATTATTTAAATCTTTATTTTTTTTTAATCTAGATGCATGATTGATCTGGCTACAATCGAGATCAGATCTCGATCGGATAACACGTTGGATCAAATTTTTGTTTTGAAATTCCATTGCACCATGTTTTGATCGATCAGGCATGCGATCTTTTCTTCAACTAGTGTCAGAGCAAGATTTTAGGGATTATGTATCTAAGATTAAGATTAGATCTGAGTTATATTTAGATCTGAATTAAAATCAATTAGATCTGATTTATAAATGAATCTGAAATTAGATTAGATTTAGATTCCAACTTTTCAATATGATCAGCATGTTTTAAATTAGATCTGAATTTTATGCTCTTATTAGAACTAATTTTTATGTTTAATCTAAAAATTATAATTAGATCTGAAACTTAAGATCAGAAGATTAAAAATCAATAATTTAATTAAGTGTAAAAAAGTTAACATAACTGTTATGTTGCATGAGAAGCATAGATCTGAATATTATGATTACAATCTGATTTTATATAAAGCATTAGATGTTTAGATCTAATATATATATGATATGTACATTTAGTTTAATGTCTTAGTAGCCTAGTATTTAGAATGGGTACATCATCATGACCGTCCAGTCATAAGAGAAAGTAAGGATTAAAATTTCTCCCTTGCCCGATCGACGGATTTTCTTATGGTATGTAGGGATGTCGCCTGTGATGCCTTATGAAGTATGTAGGGATGTCGCTTGTGATGCCTCATGAAGAAGAACAGTAAAAAGAAGATTTTTTATTTTATGTGTGAAACTTTAGATCTGCAATTATGAATTAAAGATCTAAATATAAACTTGAAAGATCTAAAATTTAGAATTAAAGATCTAAAATTTTATATAGTTTTTCATAAATTAATTTTGTATAAGATATATTATTAAAAATTATTTAGATCTGAAATATTTTGACATCTAAACTAAACTTATGTTCATAATGTACTTAATTAAGAATTAAGATATGAAATTAAGAGATCTAAAATTAAAAATTTAAGATCAAATTATTTATGATCAAATTTTATTACATAAAATATGAGATTATGGGTGTGGGTAGCTCAATTAGGTCTAGTTTTGAGTGATTGATCCAGACAGAGGTGGTACTAACATCTACTTTTCGAACATTATTGTGATCTTGGATGGGTGATCCGTATTCTTCAAATTGAGGGATCTATCCCAACAAGTGGTATCAGAATCTGGTTACCGTGGATAAGTGGTATCAGGTGGTCCAGATGGAGATGGTGTTGATTGAGATAGTAGATGGAGAAAACATGCACAATCAAGATGGAGATTAACTGATTCGACGAGAAGAGCAATTTCTCCTTATGGCAAGTGAGGGTGAAGGACATGCTCATCAAACATGGATTGATTGATACTTTTTTGAATGAGAAGAAGCCGACCACCATAGAGGAGATGATCTAAGAGTGGCTACAGATACAGACAGTGAGTACCATCCACATGTACCTGACAGATGAGGTGGTGATCTATGTACTTGATAAGACTTCCTTGATGGTGCTGTGGTCGTAGCTTGAGAAGTTGTATATGACAAAATCTCTCATCAATATTCTCTTCCTCTGAAGGTAGTTCTACTAACTACGGATGGACAAGGGACAGAATGTACAAGAGCATCTCAGCCACTTCCAAAAGATTTTCATTGATCTTCTTAGTGTAGGTGAGAAGGTTGAGGAGAAGACCAGGATGTTGGTCTTGCTAGCATTATTTTTCTCTTTGTATGAGTCCTTGGTGACTGCTCTTCTGATGGAAAAGAGCACCATCAAGATGGACAAGATCACCACAGTGATTCTCTAGAACGAGATTCTTAGGTGAGAGAATCAGGCTTCGAGTTCAAATGGTGACAACTCAGCTTTGATGGTTTCTGAAGGAGCCGATGGCATCAGACGGAGCGACAGAAGATTGTGAGGAGGACCATCCAGGTCTCAGATGAGGGACTCCAGCAAGATCAAATGCTGTCGGTGTGATGAGTTGGAGCATTGTGTCAGAAATTATTCTCAACTCAAAGATCGGACGAGGACTGCTGCAGCGACGGTCAGTAGTGAGTCAGAAGATGATGTCCTAGTGATATCTGATAAGATATCTACTTCTTGCCAACAGTGCTGCATACACCTATCATGTATGTTGCAAAAAAGTGCTATTTGACTCTTTGGAGGGCAGTGAGGATACTATTCACTTACTGGATGGATCGAGCTGTATGACACATTGAAATGGTCAGTTAGAGGATACATGATGGTGCAGTGAGGAGATTGGATAAGATTCGATACATATCCAATTTTAAATAGAATCTTATCTATTAAGCAGACTGAATTCAAATGGGTACAGGTGGATAGTTGGTAATAGAATTCTAAAGGTCATGTGCGGCGATAGGATGATATTGGAGGGAAAGAAGATCAGAGGAGGATATTACTATTTGACAGAGAGCCTAGTGCGAGGTGGAGATTCAGGAGCTAGGGAGAGCTTAGAGCAAGGTGAAGCTTCAGATGTAGGTGGATTGAGCACGAGATAGAAGATTTGGAAGGATGAGAGGCAACATCACAAATTGAAGTTCCTATTGCTGTAGGAGATTTTTCTGAGCAGACTTTGGTCAGAGTGGATACAGCCCATGATGGAGGTAGGATTGAGTGACCTGGTTCAACTCTTATGTTTGCCCATCTATGAGACAGCGGCATCCCCCAGGTCGTGGGGGAGAGATAGATCACAAAATCTCAAAGACAGATGGAGGCTGAAAATCAAGTCTAGATGAAGATTGTTGAAAAAAATATCTCGAGGTTCGATCCACAATAAGTCTAGAATGAGGTCCAAGATGACGAACAAAATTCAATGAGCCCAACCACAGCCCAAATGGAGTCCAAATAGAGAAGATACACACGAGAGAAGGTTGAAGGCAGCTGGTATGGCCCACGGGCCGACACAGTGGTGTGGGCCAGGCCCAACAGCATGCTAGCCCGACCTAGGCACATGCACGGCTTGCAAGCATGGGTGTAGGCCCGCTATCCTGTCACGGTCCATCGTGGACCCTAATCCAATGCGGTCTACTGGCAATGGCATGGACCAATCACAACGGATGACTGGGATCAAATCTGGTGAGAGATTTGATGGCTAGGGAGTTTGCACCATCCAGCGGCTAAGATGTGATCACTGCTTTGATCCAACAGCAGCACCGATTGCATGATCTAATGGTCAGTGTCGCTTGCGGCGAAGATCTGACGACAGATGTGAAGGTGCGATCCGACGGCTCTGGAGCGAGCCGGTCGGGATCGAATGGCCATGGTGAAATCATGGTTTGATCAGGAGATAAGGGGCTAATTCTGCATGATCGGACGGCCATGATTTGAGTTGGTTACAATTGAACGGTCTGAATGGAATCTGATGTTTGATTTGGACTTGATCTCCTAGTAAAATATTATTTTAGAATTTTTGGAGACTATAAAACTCTGTTTGATAATCCGTTTGTTGTGTTGGGTAGCTGGTGACATCTTAGTCATATAGAGAGGCTTTTCAAAAGATTTTAGAGAGCTTTTGTGAAGATTTTAAAATTTTTTATTGAGAGACTCTTGTACAAGAATTGAGTGGTAAGTTTCTCTTATATTCTTTGATTTTGTTTCTCTCATAGTGAAGCTTGCACATCCCATGGAGGTAGGCTTAAAGCCAATCTATATATTTTTATTGTGTTTGTTTGTTATTCTTTCTTCTTCTTTTTCTCGTGTGGTATCAACATCCGCTTTTCGAATGTTGTTGTGATCTTGAGCGGGTGATCCATGTTTTGCAAATTGAGGGATCTACCCCAACATAACCCACCACTCCACCACTGGATATATTATTTACTTGGGTGATGCACTCATCTGTTGGCGATCTAAGAAATAGACAGTTGTTTTTAGGTCATCTATTGAAGCTGAGTATTGTGCCATGACTAACACTACTAGTAAATTAATTTGGCTTCAATGGCTACTCTATGATCTACTTGTCCCACATCATGGTTTAGCTATATTGTATTGTGACAACCAAGCTGCATTACATATTGCCGCTAACTCTATCTTCCTCGAGCAAATGAAGCACATTGAGATTGACTACCACTTTGTTCAAGAACATGTTCAGTCCAAGGAGTCGGTCACACGATATGTATTTTCTTCACTGCAGCTTGCTGACATTTTCATTAAGACTTTAAGGCAAGAATGTTTTTGATTCTTACTTGGTAAGTTGGGTATTTCGAATCTTCATGCATCAACTTGAGGGGGAGTCTTGAGTTGCGCATATATTTTTTTTTATTTAATATTTGTATTTACCTAATCTCTTATATATCCGCTGGTTTCCTAATTTTTTTAGCCTAACATATCTTTTGTAATAGCTATATCTCATCCATATCTTTTGTAATAGCCATATCTTACCCATACCTTTTGTGATAGCGATATCTCATCCATATCTTTTGTAATAGCCATATTTTACCCATAGCTTTTGTAATAGCATGTAACCATGTATATACATAGACTCAATGAAAGCGATGCTTCTCATGCTGAAATAAACTTTTCAATATCGACCTCCACAGCCCCACCACTCCATCAATGATGGCTCTCTCTGTTAGATATATGCCCTAGAAACTAATATGGCTGACACATTATAATAATTCTAGGATATATATTTATATTTAAACTATTGATTCATCCATAAAATAAATTTTTTCTATCTATTCTTTTCTAATGTGTTCAAAAATCATCCTAAAAATTAATAATTTAAAGATACATATTCTCAAAACTTGAGATTTAGAGCTATGTATGATTAATTTCTAAATTACTTTCGATCGATGGATCATTATGGAGATGGTGATTGATCTGATTAGATCGATGTATGGATCGTTTTCTTCAAAATAGACGAGTATTTAGTCTACAGTATAAAAGCACTGAGTGAGAGTGTGGATAGTTGTTAGAGAACATCGATACTGAGCATGACCAAATGAAAGATCACATGAATGTCTATTCACTCGTCAGTGATCTTCTCAATCAATGCTATAGCGATGTAAGTGGTTCTTTGACCTGCGGTGCTTCAGTTACTCGTAGTGAGATTGCTGTAGTTTGATTGCACATAAATATGATCTCCTAGCCATTTGAATCCTTATAGTGTATATTAGCTATAGTAAGTTCTGTTAAAAAATATGTTCCAAAGCCAATCGTTAGATGATTGTGCTAAAGTTATAAACTTTATATATATAAATTTTTATTAATAAAAATTATTAGATATTTTCATTACAAATTGACCATCTTTGAACTCTTGTATTGTAATAAAATTCTTAGGATTATATATATTAATCGATAAAGAAAGATTTATCATTAAGTCCTTAAAATTATTCACTATCAAATGATACGCTATTACTAGGACGATAGCGATATCAAGTGTAAGTCGTTGTGTGCCATATGAGTTGGTTATCTTCTTAACCAAGAAGTGTGAAGATATTGTTATGGCATACAGATGGAATGTAGGAGTACATTCGTATCGAACGTGATCATGTGCCGAGCACTCTGCTATCAAGAGTAGCTTGTGAAGGATATGGGTATAAGTGTCCCTCCAACCTGAGACTACCATGGTGACTTATAAGCAACTCACTGTTCTGGACTATCTGAGTTTCTAACTTAGTGACGGAAGGATACTAGGTGCAGTCAAGTACTTATCAAGTCAGTGTATGAGTCAAGATGGAATCGATCCCTCTAAATTGGTAGGAGATATGCATCAGTGTATTTCAATTTAGCAAAATCTTGGTCAGGATAATCCATGAGATGGATTTGAAAGGTTGAAATATAATGTAGTCAACTTAATTAGGGTTGACAGTTAAATCCTAAGTCACCTTAAGTATTTGGATCAAAAGAATGAATTATACGATAACCATACGCTAGTAGATTCTGAAAGGTCGCTTTGCAACACTTCGACCCATCCGATCGTCGGGTCATCATTACTAGATGGTTACATCGATTGGTATAGAAAGTTATTCCTATGCTACCAGCTTAGGTTCGAGCCTATGGGATCTCACACATTAGAAGATTTGATCAGATCTGATAGCTGAAGAGTCCAATTGGATTGTGACTCTGGAAAGAGTCCTACTTGGACTAGGATTCTGTGGGAGAGTCCTACTGGGACTGGGACTCTATCATTTATAAAAAATTAATTAATAATTAGATTACTAATTGACATAATTTAATTGAGTAAAGAGCTTTGGAATAAGTCTAATTGAATTAGATTCAGTTCGACTCAGATTGGGATAGATATGATCAAATCCGTTTACAAAAAAAAATTGATCCTGATTCGATCAGGGTTCGAACTTGGCTAATTCCTAATTGGATTAGGAATTTGATGAGATATTTAAATTTCTAATTAGATTAAGTTTATTTTTATCAGTGGTTTCAATCTAAATTTGATTTGGATTAGAATTGAATTAAAAATGAAGAGTCCAAGTCAGACTAGGACTCTATCCTTATCTTTTGTGCCACATCTGGATCCATACCAATTTCTCCACACCTAATTGGATTTGGATTGTGATTTTTGGCATCATAAGAGAGGATCCAATAAGGGTGGTCAACTATAGCTGATGAGTCATAATATTATCTCTTGTCCAATTCAAATGCGATCCAAATTAGAGATAAGATGTAGACTAAGAAAAGAATTTTTCCTATATGGTATATTATTGGAGCCATATTATTTTTTCTTATTTTTCTTAAAGAATATTTTGGCGTGTGAGACTTCAAAATTTTTCTCCACATATTAATAATTTTTTTAGAATTTTTAGGGATGCCAAAAAGGGATTTTGGCGTTGATTCATGGCATCCTTTTTTGGAAAGTCCTAATTTCTAGTCTATAAAAAGGGGACCCCTCTCTTGGACGTCCCATGATCAATTCTCTTGTAGATTTTTTATTTTCAGAGTCTCTTCTCCTCCTTCTCTCTTCTTTCTCTAGATCTTCTATCACTTTGAAGTGTCCAAGATGCTTGTAAAGGAAGGAAGAGGTTAGCTGTCAAAGTTGTTTGCAGACTAGCATCTCCGAGCCCCTGATCTGCACCAGTCTTCATGTGGATTTTTCTATAGAGGCCAGACGACTTTGTGTGGCTGTGAACAACCTGAAAAATACCCTCTCTAGTCATTGGACCAGAGAAGATCAAGATCAAGATTTGTTTGGTAACAATCTCCAACTTATTTTGATTCCTATGGTAGATCTAATAGTTAGATCTAGAATTTCAGCATCGTTGAGATCGATGTGATTTTTATTTTTAGATCTAAAGCACATATTTTTCATATCAAAGATCTTGATGTAGTTGTCTAAGATTAGATCTTATACATATGATTAAGATTAAATTATTTAATCTATTATTTTTACTGTACAAAAATTTTTAAGTTGCATGTACTGCACTACCGTAAATTTTTTTCAACTGGTATTAGAGCCAGGTTATTTTGATATGAATTAATATGACTTTAAATCTAATTTTTTGTTATTAGATCTAATTATTTATAATTTAGATTAGATCTAAATTAATTTATTTTCAGATCTGATTATTATTTTTTTTAGATTAGATATTTTGAGTAGCAAAATACTTGGATTGGATAATCATCAGGCTGTCCGATCATAGGAGCAAGTGGATTTCATGACCTTCTCCTCCCATTCAATGGGGTGCTCTTCATGACGTATAGGGGTGCCACTGTAAAGTCCCATGAAGAAGAAAGTGAAAAGAAAAAAATTATTTTCTTATAAAATTCTAGTTAGATCTGGAAACCCTAGGTGTTGTTGTATGTGATGCAAGTTGTGAAGATAGTTAGTTACATCTAATCTTGTTTAGTCAAAATTATTTTGATATAAAATTATAAAAATCAAATCTAAAAAATTATATGACTTGATGTAAAAAATTTACATGAAAATTTATTTTTAACATCTTAACCATATTGATGCAAAACTTAATTGAGAATTAAGTATCAAGCTAATTGGATATAAAATTATGATTTAGATCTAATGACATTGCATAAAACATAGGACATGGGTTAGCTCAAATTAGATCTTTTTCTTTAATTGGATTAGACCTAAGGTTAGAATCAAAGAATTGATTGACCATGTAGATAAATTGATTAAGTCTAACCAAATATTGAATTAGATTAATTAAGATTTTTCTAGTACAATAGTTGTAGATGGTCAACTCCATATCTTTGATTAGATCAAATGGATCTTGATTGTGGCTTAGTGGTTGAACCCAAATCATTAGCTTGATCAAATCAAAACTAGTTAACCAATTAGTATCTAAGATAAGTTTGGTATTTCGATCGATGATTTTTAATTGGGAGCGGCTTATCTGGCTATTTCGATGGTCTCTAAGGCAAGCTTAGCAGACCCTCCTACCGATCTCACTTACCTGGTCAATTTGGTGAACTAGATTTTGATTAGATCGTTAAGTGATTCGAGTTAGTCCATGCTATTAAGATTGATTAGTATGATTAATCTAGGTGCTAGTTTAATCAGCATGACCTAACCCGATTTAGTGACTTGGTGAAGTCAGTGGGAGGATTATGGTCTACTGATTGATTTTTTCTTCTCTTCTCTCTTCTCTAAATTGATGAAATCCTTTAAATTATTAGATCCTTAAAATGAGCTGGTTATGATGATAACTAGATCATAGTCTTCCATTAAGGTGAGTAATAATGGGTCTATTATTTCTAATTGACATTGCAGGCACCATCCATCTGATGTTCTCTCTGAATGATGGAATTATCATTCATCATATGATGACTCTGATAAACTATTTGATGATGGTTGGATTGATCGAGCCATCCTCGGACCTGATCACTCATTAGGTAGAATCATTGAGTAGGTTCATGTTAATGGTTTAACTTAACCGAAACTTTTAATGGAGGTCCATCGCCTATTGAAATAAAATCTAGAGCTAAATTAAATACTAGAAGTTGTTTGGAGAAATAATTGATCGAGAACCTACCCATAGGTGATATAGGTTGACCGAGCCATCCTCAGGCCTATATGTAGTCTGTGTGGATTCTAATATCTATTAAGAAATTAAGGTAATTTCTTAAATTAGAGGTAGAAGCTATCAATTCGTATAAAATAGTAGGAGTACTTTTAGACTAAAGTCCAAATCTTTAGGATTAATAAATTCATATACTAATTAGGCTTTGTTCTTTCTTTGTGTGTGCAGATATGACCTCAAACTTGTCACTCCAATTACTGTCGGATAGTGAGAAGCTTATTGGACCAAATTTTCGAAAATTAAAGATTATCCTAGAGCACAAGCGGATCTTTTATGTGATAACGGATCCGACACCCGAGGAGCCTGCTCCTAATGCCCGAGAAGTGGTCCGAGATACTTATTTGAAGTGACTCAATGATCGCACCATGGTTCGTTATATCATGCAGGCCTCCACAAACGACGAGTTCAGTCAAAAGTTTGAAGAAGCTCAATCAGAAGAAATGCTTCAAGTGTTGAGGGATTCTTTTAGTACTCCTGACGATGTAGAGTGGCACAAGACTAGTTGCACCATTTTTAATGTCTGGATGAGGAAGGGTGCATTTGTTATCGATCATGTATTGTACATGATCGAGCAGATTGAAAAATTAAGCAAACTCGACTTCTCTTTGCATGAACAGCTGGGGAAAGATGCAATCTTGAACTCTCTTCCTAAGTGCTACCTGTTGTTCCTCAATCATTTCAGAATGATGAAGCCTGTAGTCAACTACCACGGTCTGTTGAGGTTGCTACAGACTTTTTAGAAAGATCACCAGCTCCATAAGGAGACAGTGAATCTAGTGGGAGGATCTTTTTCGGGTAGTCGTCGTCCCTTTAAGAAAGAAAAAAGAAGAAAAATAAGAAGGTGCATGGTACTGGGAGTCAGTCCCAGAAACTCAAGTTCAAGACTGATCAAAGTCAGGCAGGTGCTTCTTTTGCAAGAGGCAGGGTCGCTAAAAGAGGAATTATCCTCAATATATTATTTTTCTTGATCTGAACAGACCAAAGAAGAAGAAGCAATCAGTTGCTGGACAAGGTACTTATGTAATAACATCTTATAACTTCTCTCTTATAGATACAATGACCTGGGTATTGGATACTGGAAGTCCTATTCATATTTGCAATTCATTGCAGGGTCTTCAGGTCACTAGGAGATTTGGAGAAGATGAGAGATTTCTGAATATTAGAGATGGAAGATCAGTTCTAGTTCTAACTTTAAAAATCATCAAGCTTGTATTCGAGTCTCAGTATATTGTTCTTAATGAGTGTCATTACTGTCTTAGTTTTCTTTTAAATATTATTTCTGTAGGCTTTTTGGCCAATTCAAATTATGAAATATCAATAAAGAAAATTTTTTATGATATCATTTTGAATGGTGTTACAATTTTACGTGGACAGTTGAACAATGGTATCTATATTATATCTAGGCTTAATGTAATGTACATTTCAAATAAACGTCCTAGAATAGATGATGTCACAGATGCCTATCTTTGGCATTGTAGGCTAGGTCATATCAACAAAAATAGGATGAACAGGTTGGCTCAAGAAGAAATTATTGGTAAACATGATTATGAATCGTTACCTACCTGTAAGTCTTATTTGCTTTGAAAGATGATCAAGTCACCTTTTACTGAAAAAGGTGAATGAGCCAGTGATGTGCTGGGTCTGATAAATATCGATGTATGTGGACCCATGAGCACATGTGCCAGAGGAGGGTATAGCTACTTCATCATGTTCACAGACGATCTATCTAGGTATGGGTACGTCTATTTGATGAAACATAAGTCCGAATTGTTTGAAATATTCAAACGGTTCCATAATGAAGTAGAGAAACAAACTAAAAAAAATATTAAAATTCTTCGATCTGACCGAAGAGGTGAATACTATTTCAGTAAATTTTTGATATATCTAGGAGAGAATGAGATTTTCTTTCAATGGATCCCTCCAAGGATACCACAGCATAATGGCATCTCAGAAAGGAGGAATCAAATCTTATTGGACATGTTTCGGTCCATGATGGGATTTGCAACTCTGTCGATCTCCTTTTGGAGATATGCACTTGAAACAGCCTGTCTTGTGCTCAATAATATTTTAAGTAAGTCAGTTAGTAAGACACCATATGAGATATGGTCAGGACATAGGCTGAACCTCTCTTACTTTAGGGTCTGAGGGTGTCCAGCTTATATTAAACGATTATAAATTGACAAGCTCAGTCCTAAGTCTGATATGTGTAATTTCGTAGGGTACCACAAGAAAACGAAGGGATATTACTTTTACCTATCTGCTGAACAAAAGGTGTTTGTCAGCAGTAAAACATATTTTTTGAAAAAAAAGAATTCCTTAGTGAAGGAATAAGTGCCTCTAAAATCGAGCTTGATGAAGTTTCGATAGATAGAAGAACTGTCACCAATGATTGAATTTGAACTGAATTTGATGAGATCAAATCTGGAGCCCAATGAACAAACATCCTTAAGGCGATTTGATAGAGTACCGTGTTAGCAGGACAGATACTTAGATTTTTTGATCCGAAACGGAGATCCTGTCGAACTCGATAAGAACGATGAGGATCCGATCACCTACATGGATGCAATACAGAGATCTAACTCTGATAAATGGTTTGAAGCTATGAGATCCAAAATGGAGTCTATGAAGATCAATGATGTATGGACATTAGTTGACCCACCTGAAGAGGTAAAGTCCATAGGTTGTAAGTGGGTCTTCAAGAGGAAGAGGGACGCAGACGAAAATATGGAGACCTATAAAATCTATTTGGTTGCCAAGAGTTATCGTCAATGTTATGGTATTGATGATGATGAGATATTTTCTCCTATGACAATGCTCAAATCTATTCAGATCATGCTTGCAATAGCAGCATATCTGCACTATGAAGTCTGGCAAATGGATATGAAGACAGCTTTCCTAAATGGAGAGCTGAACGAAGAGATGTATATGATACAATCTGAAGAGTTCATATCCACAGATGAGTTCAAGGTGTGCAAGCTTCAGAGATCCATTTATGGATTGAAGCATCTCGGAGTTGGAATATACGTTTTGATAAGGTGATCAGAACGTATGGTTTCGTTAGAAATAGAGAGAAACCCTGCATATATAAGCGGATAAATAGTTCGATAATTATATTTTTTATATTGTATGTGTATGATATTCTCTTAATTGAAAATGATGTCCCTGCATTATAGGGAATAAAAATATGACTGTCATCATAATTTTCTATGAATGATTTGGGAGAAGCAGTCTACATCCTAGGAATGAAAATCTATAGGGATAGATCTAAGAGACTGCTCAAGCTCTCTCAATCTACGTACATCGATACTATGTTGCAATGGTTTAGCATGAAGAATTTCAAGAAAGGCTATCTTCCGATAGGCCAAAGAAATTTTCTTTCGAAAGAGATTGTCCGATAACTTCTCAAGAGAGAGAGCGTATGAGTAGAGTTCCATATGCTTTGACAGTAGGTTCTATTATGTATGCCATAATATGTATGAGATCAGACGTGACATACACATTAAGAGTAGTGAGTAGATACCAGTCTGATCCAGAAAAAAATCAGTGGAAGGTCATAAAGACCATTCTTAAGTATTTAAGAAATACTAAGGACCAGTGGCTTGTGTATGGTGAAACTGACTTGAAACTTATGGGGTTCACCAACTCCAGCTTTCAGTCAGACCATGATGATAGTAAGAGTATGTCGGGTTATATTTTTATCCTAAATGGTGGAACAATCTGCTAAAAAAATTTCAAACAAAATATTATGGCAGACTTTGTTTGCGAAGCAGAGTATATCGCGGCATCCGATGCTGCGAAGGAAGCTGTATGGTTGTAGAAGTTCATCGACGAGCTCAGAGTGGCACCCTCTGTTAATGATCCTATCTTGTTATACTACGACAATACTGGAGCCATTGTTCAAGCCAAGGAGCTGAGATCTCATCAATACACCAAACATATTTTGCACCATTATCATCTTATCCGGGAGATCATGGATCGAGGTGACGTCAACCTTCAGAAGATCGATGAAAGGAAGAACCTAACCGACCCATTTACTAAAGCTCTCAGAATCAAAAAATTTAATGACCACAAATCAAAGATGGATATACGATACTGTACCGATTGGCTTTAGTCCAAGTAGGAGTTATTAAAAAATATATCCCAAAGCCAATTGTTAAACGATTGTGTTCATCTTGTAAACTATATATAAATTTTTATTAATAAAAATTATTTAATATTTTCATTATAAATTAATCATCTTTGAACTCCTGTGTTGTAATGAAGTCTTTAGGACTATATATATATTAATCGACAAAGGAGGATTTGTCGTTAAGTCCTTAAAATTGTTCACGACCAAATGATACGCTATTACTAGGATGGTAGCGATATCAAGTGTAGGTCATTGTGTGCCATATAAGTTGGTTATCTTCTTAATCAAGGAGTATGGAGATACTGTTATGGCATGCAGATGGAATATAGGAGTACATTCACATCGAACGTGATCATATGCCGAGCACTCTGCTATCAAGAGTAGCTTGTGAAGGATATGAGTATAAGTGTCCCTCTGACCTGAGACCACCATGGTGATTTATGAGCAACTCATTGTACTTTAGTACCAGACGATCTGAGTTTCTAACTTAGTGATAGAATGATACTAGGTGCAGTCAAATGCTTATTAAATCGGTGTGTGAGTCAAGATGAAATTGACCCCTCTGAATTGATAGGAGATATGCATCAGTGTATTTTAATTTAGTAAAATCTTGGTCAGGGTAATCTATGTGATGGATTTGAAAGGTTGAAATATAATGTGATCGACTTAATTAGGATTGATAGTTAAACCCTAAGTCACCTTGAGTATTTGGATCAAAGAGATGAATTATACGGTAACCATATGCCAGTAGGTTCTAAAAGGTTGCTTTGCAACACTTCGACCCATTCAATCATCGAGTCATCATTACTAGATGGTTATATCGATTGATATAGGATGTTGTTCCTATGCTACCGGCTTAAGTTCAAATCTATGAGGTCACACGCATTAGAAGATTTGGTCAGATCTGATAGCTGAAGAGTCCAATTAGATTGTGATTCTGGTGAAGAGTCCTACTTGGACTAGAACTCTGTGGGAGAGTCCCACTGAAACTGGAACTCTACTATTTATAAAAAATTAATTATTAATTAAATTACTAATTGATTCAATTTGATTGAGTAAAGAGCTTTGGAACAAGTCTAATTGAATTAGATTTAGTTAGACTTAGATTGGGATTGATATGATCAAATCCGATTACAAGAAAAATTTGATTATGATTCGATCAGGATTTATACTTGACTAATTTCTAATTGAATTAAAAATTTGATGAGATATTTATATTTTTAATTGGATTAGTTTTATTTTTATTAGTGGTTTCAATCTAAATTTGATTTGGATTAGAATTGAACTAGAAATGAAGAGTCCAAGTCAGACTAGGACTCTATTCTTATCTTTTGCGCCACATCTGGATTCATGCTAAGTTCTCCATGCCTAATTGGATTTGGGTTATAATTTTTGGCATCATGAGATGATCGACTATAGTTGATGAGTCATAATATTATCTCTTGCCTAATTCGAATGTGATCCGAATTAGAGATAAGATGCATACTAGGAAAGAGATTTTTTGTATTTAGTATATTATTGGAGTTATATTATTTTTTTATTATTTTTCTTAAAGAATCATTTGAAGTGTGAGACTCTAGATTTTTTCTTCACATCCTAATGATTTTTTTTGAAATTTTTGATGATGTCAAAAAGGAGTTTTAGCATTGATTCATGGCATCCTTTCTTGGACAGTCATAATTCCTAGTCTATAAAAAGGAGACCCTCTCTTGAACATCCCGTGATCAATTTTCTTGTAGATTTTTTATTTTTAGAGCCTTTTCTCCTCTCCTCCTCTTCCTCCAGATCTCCTATCATTTTGGAGTATCCAAGGTGCTTGTAGAAGAAGAAAGAGATCAGCTGTCGAAGTTATTCGCAGACTAGCATCTCCAAGCCCCTGATCTACGCCAGTCTTCGCACGAATTTCCTTATAGTGGTCAGATGACTTTGTGTGGCTGTGAGTGACCTGAGGAACACCCTCTCCAACCATTGGATCAGAAGAGATCAAGGTCAAAATTTGTTTGATAACGATATCTAACTTATTTTAATTCCTATAGTAGATCTAATAGTTAGATCTAGAATTTTAGTATCGATGAGATCGATGTGATATTTTTTTTAGATCTAAAACATATATTTTTTATATCAAAGATCTTGATGTGGTAGTCTAAGATTAGATCTTATACATATGATTAAGATTAAATTATTTAATCTATTATTTCTGCTGCATAAAAATTTTAAATTGTATGTACTGCACTATCATAAATATTTTTCAGGTTTATTATAGGAGTAGGATGCACATCTAGATAGAATCTATCAATCTTAGTAGATAAGTAGTAATCCTATAGAATTTGAGAAGCTAAGTCTTTAAGTCTGTGGCCACAGTAAGGTGATTGATGGAAAATTTTTTTTATTAGTATCATGATTTGAACTTAAGCTAATTAAATCTTTCATATGACAGATGTTGAGGTTTGACAAGTTTTCATAACTTCCATCTTATCGGAACTCATGGTAGAAAAATTGAATCATATGGTAACTATACCTAAAAATTTTATTTATTCTATTCTGCTAAGTTGCCACCACATATTGCTAGGTGTTACTAATGGATTGTGAGAGCTCATCAGGATTATTCTGGATTGATGATCCTTGTTGGGTGAGAGTTGAAAATATTCTAACTTGTTGAAAGATGTTTCGATGATACTATGATGAAGATCATGGTATGTCTCACTACCAGACAGAACAGCACCTATGGGGTTACATATAAAAGGAGTTTGATCAGATCAAATGGTTGGATCATAATCAAGTTATCAATGTGATTGATGATTTGGATCAATTTATAAAAGTTACAAGTATAGGATCAGCTAACAGTTAATAAGGAAGACATAATTGCAATCATTGCAATCTAATTTGATGAGATTAAGTTGGGGATCAAGTCATAAATAATTAAATCAAATTTAATTAGTTTAGACTTAACCTAATTGAGCTTTTGGTTTTAGAATTAGATCTTAATTGAATTAAGATTGAGTCTGGCTTGAATTGGGCTTGAATCGGATTCAAATTGGATTCAAACTAAATCTGGATTGAACCCAAACTGAAAAGATGCAAGAATCTCAAATTTACTAAGACTCTATCTCCTCTCTCACATTAGAAAGGAGAGGTGTGCATGGGGATGCGCACCCCCTTCTTTGGTATGCATGAATGAGAAGAGAGGGTGCCAAAAGTGGGTGCCTCTCTTCCTTGTTCCCATGCGCGCCCCCTTCTTTGGCATGCATGAATGAGAAGAGAGAGTGCCAAAAGTGGATATCTCTCTTCCCTGATCTTCTGTCTCTATCAACTCTTATCCTTATCCATCAATTTGAGTTTGAATTTGATTTAAACTTAAATTTAAACCCTAGATGGATAGGATAAGGAGGTTGGGATGCTGCATCGAATTCTACAGGTGTTTCATCAGAGAAATTTGTGAGTGGTGCCCCCCTTCCTTCTTCTGCGCCCATTTACTTTTGGCATCCCACCCTAATGTTCCAAGAGAGAGAAAAAATTAGAAAGAGAGAGAAAAAAAGAAAGGGAGAAAGGAGTTCTCTCATCCGTTGCATCTCTACTTCTTTCGATCCCGCGTAAAAAGAATTAGCATATAGATCCATCTTCGGATCCTCTTTTGCAACAATTGAAGAAGAAGATCAAATCCAAATCAGAGAAGTAGAGATCTAAAAGAGAGTTAGCATCTCGATAATCTCTGGTGCTTTTGATTTGCATCAGCTCTGTGTGGATATTCGTAGAGACCGGACGCGTATGCGGTTTCATCAAAACCTACAGACATCTTCAGATCCAGATATAGAAGAAGAAAATTAGAGCTACAAATAGGTGATTCGATCACCAATTGTATTTTTGTCTTCCAAATCTGATGCATGATCTTCTTATTTTCATCATATGAACTAATTCCGTAGGTGTAACATTAGATCTATGTATGCATAGATTAAAACAGTTTTAATCTGATCTTCTGCTGTGTGTTTCAAAATTATTTTGAAAAAATCTATATGCATAACACCTCAAAACCCAACACACTTTACCTCCACCTTATCCTCACCGACGATCCCTCCTATATAAGAAAGGGGCATTTTCATCCACTAAGAGGAAAAGTTAACACCATTTATTGATAAATGAATGGTTGGACTACAATAAAAAATATCGATAATTAGAAATATCATTTTGATATTTTTTAAAATATATAGGGTGTAAGTGCAATTTGGCTAAAGTAGAGGAGGTGTTTCTGTAATTTTTTTAAAAAATTAATATGATAATTAAAAATATCCTAGAAATGGTAAAGTTCATTCGAAGCTCTCCACTATAGGAGTTTGAGAAGAGGGCTAAAGAATGTAATTTAAAGGCATGCAGAGGTTTGTCACTTGATATCCCTACACGATAGAACTCTATATATATGATGCTTAGAGATGGTTGTTATTACAAGAAGGCCTTCAAAATATTGCAGCATTTTCATTCTTATAAATTTGATGTGTTTAACAAATGATTAATAGAAAGAGATAAAGTATCAAGCTTTGAAAAATTTTTATAATATAATTGAGCTTCTTTCAAGCACAATCTATCCAACTGCAAATATCTTTTTTCAAACTTTTTTTTGAAATTTAGTTGTAAATTGTTGAATGGTGCACAAATTTTAAGGATCGACTTTTCTCTTTTTGGCATTATCTATGAAGGAGAAGTTTGATAAATATTGACAACAATCTAAGCTTATGCTAGTGGTGGGTCTATTCTTAGATCCTTACTATAAAATGAAGATGGTGAAATTTTATTACTCACAAATATATTCTTTAAATGGAGAGAAAGTGGTCGATGATGTTCATAATGTTATTTGAAAGATTTATAGCGAGTATGAAAGAAATTAAATTTTTATCCTTTTCTATTCCACTTATGATATTGGCTCATCGAGAGATAGTGGATATATTTATGATAAGTTTGATGAGATAGAAAGATGACAAAGAAGGTTCGCACAGTTTATGAAGGAGAATGCACATCAATAATAAATTAAAATAGATTTGTCTATACACACACACACACATACACACATACATACATACCTATTTGGCCATTGAGTGATGGTGATGTTTTTGATATTTTAGGCCAATCAAAATCTAATAGTCCAAAGTATCCTATCTTAGCTTGATTGCAAAGAATATTTTGATAATTTTAGAATCTACTATTGTCATGCCCCCGACCCGAGATTGTGAATCGAGGGTCATGACAACCGCCGCACACTTATAAAAAACTCTTCCCATAAGCATGCAAGACATCTTATCATGCTATCCTAAAATAATAGCGGAATAATTAGACAATAATTTAAAATTCAAAAGATAACGATCTAAATTTCTTCTTTAATATCTCAATAAATTCAACAATGATTCATAGGCTTTATATCAAATTCAATAAGCCTTTCAACCTAAAATAAAAGTATGAAGATTCTGCTTCTGATCACTCTTCCATTCATATCTTGTATCATCTTAATTTCTCAACATCTGTAAAAACAGTAAAATAGGAGGTAATGAGCTAGACAGTCCAGTAAGTAATGATCACTTTCAACAGATTGTATCAGGCATTAAAGTAAATAATCATTTATAGAAAATAAGCATATAGAGTTCATCAATTCGAAATCAATTTTCAATTATGCAATATAGTTCATGCCAAATTCATTTTTTTTTTGAAAATTTAAGTTTCTTTCGAGATTTCAATTTCTTTCGTTCTTAAATTTTTTTCGTCAACTATGAGCTATGACCATATTTTTTCTGTGGCAGGGTCATAACACCGCGTATCTTCTTGCAGTGAGCTGCGAATCATCTGACAGTAAAGTCCTTCGAAATCGCTGGTCTCTCTGACGGTTTGTCGCTAGTCTCTCTGATGACGTAAACCCTCAGGACAAATCAATTGCCAACGTATATGCCCCCATTGGCGGGATCCTTTACATAGTTAGATTGTCAATTCATAATATTTCTTATATCATAATTCTTCATAAATCATATTTTATATTCTAATTTCGATAATAAAATATATAATCATGTAGTATCGAAATCAATCAATATAATGTATCATGGAATCAATATGTTCAATCATGCTTCTTCATAACATTTCAAATAAGATATTTTTATAACAAAATACCATTCATCCAATTCATGCATCATTTCACAAATCATGTCAGAAAAATATATTATAATTTATCGATAAATCTAGAAAAAATAAAATATTACTTACCTCGAACGCATTCCAATAAATCCACATAATTCTATAATTTTTTTTTCAAAAATTTTATTCGTAGATCATATCGCGATATCCCATGATCAAACATCCACAATCCTATACAGAATCAATTTCAATAATTAGAAAGAATACGAATACCATATTTCAACGATTTAGATAAGGTCCGATCATCTAATTTCATCTAATCAAAATCTAATTAGGACCTAAACGATCCAAAATTTGACTATTAGATCAAATCAGATAAGAAGTGATAGGATCGAGTTTTCTTCATCGATTTCATAAAATCAAGTGGAGAGAGAAAATCAGAGGAGAGAGAATTCATAAGGTACAATTCGAATTGATCAGATGAAATAATCTAACATTACGATTGGTTCAATATCTCGATTGGTGAAATCAACAAGATCAAATCAAGCCATGGCTAGATCGGGATCATGGATGATCAAATCTAAAGATTCATCGTCTGATCAAGATGGGTGCCAGTACGCTGTCTGACAATCATGGATCAAGATTCTTCATTAGAATCAGATCAGGACTATTAAAAGAAATTTTTTCATTCACTAACCTTTTTAGAGAGAGAATCAATCAAGAGAGAAAAAATTTTAGAGAGAGAAAATTCATCTTGAATTCTTCAGACAATATAATTCAACAAATCTGATCGATCGGATCAAATCATGCTGAAATTATCATATAAATAATTCAATAAAATCATGAGAAATAAAATCTAAAAATATCTGATCTGATCAAAGTGGATGTCGGTGTACCGTCCGACGATCCCAGATAAAAAATTCATCACTAGGATCATTTAAATTCATCATCATTCTTCTCAAAATTTTAAAAAATTTTAAGAGAGAGAAATAATCTAGAGAAAAAATTTTAGAAAGAGAAAATAGAGAGAGAAAATTCAATTCTAAAGAGAAAAAATACTAGTTCTGGCTGAAGAAAGAGAGGGAAGAGAGAGAAACTCTCTTTCTCATATTTTATTATTTATATCATTATTTACTAATTATTTTATTTTATTTTTTTCTTTCTTCTTTTCTTTCTTTCTTTCTTTTTTTTCTTTTTCTTCACGAAAGAGAGAGGAGAGAAAATCCTATTTATTATTATTATATTATTTTTCTTCCTTTTTTTTCTTTTTCTTTTTTTTCTTTTTCTTTTCTTTTCCTTCTTCTTTCCTTTTTCTTTTCTTTTTCTTTTTCCTTCTTCTTCTTTTTCTTTTCTTCTTCGGGCTCTTTTCTGGCCGAAACAGGAGATCGACAAGTCCCCTCCTTGGAGTTCCGACCAGCGGTGCAGCCGGCGTGGGGCGACCGTTGGCAAGAGGGGGGCGGCCCAACGACAAGAGGAGGGCCAAACCGATGGTCGGCGGTGACCACCGACGTCGGAAATCAATAAAAAATGGGCAAAAAAATAGAGGTTCTTCCGCAATAAAATCCGACGACTCCGGTCGCCGATGAGCATGCACACAGGCATGAGAAGGAAAAGGGAGAAGAGAGGAAGGGGAGGAGGCTTACCTCCGACGCCGGCGAGGCTTTTCCAGCGAGTAATTGGACGGGCACAGGGACGGATCTCCGCGGTGGTTTTCCAACGATTGCCGCCGACTGGATCTTAGATCTTTGGTGGAAGGGAGAGAGGAGGGATCTCCTCCTTAAATAGAGCCAGAGGGGGGCTCTTTTCTGACTCCGATTGGGAGCCGGTGAGAGGAGGAAGAAGACTCCCTTCGGGAGTTCTTCTCCTCTATTTTCTTCTTTTTTTTTTGTTTGGGCTTTTGTGGCCTGAGATTCTTACTCGGGCCGGGCCATCATATTCTTCCTCTCTAAAAGAAATTTCATCCTCAAAATTTTTTTTTTTGCTTGAGTCTTCATAGTTTCTTACTTGAATCTCATCCACAAATAGAAGAAAAAAATTTATTCTTAAATCATTTTATAAGAAAAAAATTAATACATCAAATATTGATCTGAAATGGAACCATTCATTTTCTTATTTATCAAGATCAACATCTCAAAGATTTTTAATATTTCAAGATTTTAAAATTATGATCTCATTTCCTATAAAAATTAATGTTCAATATCTCATGACTAGATCAAAATCAAATTTATCTCTTGTAAATACAAGAAAATTAATATCTTAATTTTTAAATAAAAATTTCATTTATCATCATCATTTATTTATTTATTTATTTTAAAATATTAACCACTCTTAATTTCAACCCATCATAAGATAGAAAAATATACTTTCATAAATTATACTATGACATCCTAATCAATCAAAATTCAAAAATATTTTTTCTTATTCATACTTTCAAAAATTAAAGATTTATTATTTCAATCTCATTCTCAAATTTTTGATATTTTAATTCTCGATACAACTTCATCATTAAGTCATTTCATAAATATCAATATCACCATTGTTGATTGAATCAATATCACTATTTCTAGTCATCGAAATTTTCTTACTCAAACCCTCAAACTCTTAAATATTCTAATTCTTGAAGCAAATTTTATCATTAAGTCATTCCATAATAAAAAATCAATAACTCAAAAATTGATCTAAATCAAAATTATATTTTTTTATAATCAAAATCAATATCTCTATTCTAAGTAAGTATATCAATTTGCTTTATCTAAATATTAACTATTCTTAATTAATCGATTCATTATCAAATTAAATTATAAATAACTCCAATCCATCTTTTGTAGAACAATCGTCAATATCAATAGATAATCTCAATCTTTTTTATTTAGTTAGAGAAATAATAATAATCAAAAGAATCCAAACTTCAAATTTTATTATACTCTGGAGATAAATATTTGAGTATAATAATCTAAGGTCAAAATCATTATTCGATAAATAATCTCAAATTTTTTTTAATAAATAGAGAATTATAAAATTTAATTCTAAAATAGAAAAAATTTATCTCTAAATATTCTAAATCTAAAATCAAAAATTAAGGATCCACACATCCTAGAATTAGGATGCTAAATATATTTATCTATTTTTAGCATAGTAGGTGGAAGCACTACTTTAAAAAATCACATTAGGATATCTAAAATAATTTAAAATTTTAAAATATTATTTTTTTAATATCAATAAATTTTTTGTATCAAACCATATCATCTATCATAATTCTTTAACTCAAAGGGTCAACATTCCTGACTTACTCAAAGTAATCCAGATTACCATGCTTCCGCTGCGCACTCTGATCTAACAATCAAAATTTCTTAGCTTCATCAAAAAAAAATTTTGATCAAATTATTTTTTTGTCTTATCAATAGAAAAGATCTAAAATTTTAAATTTCAATTGAAGTCAAAGATTAACTTTCGATTCTCATTCATACTTTTACTGGTGTACAATAATCTTGATTAACCCTTGAGTCCAATATCATATTTAAACCATCATATAGATTTACTATAATCAATATGAATCAAATTTTAATTCTCATATCAATTCAATTCGATAATTTTCAAATCAAAAATCTTTATAAGTCAAATCAATAAAAAAAATTCTTTGATGCTCCACCAAATTTGGATATAATCAGAATATATAAGAATTTCAAATCATTATTAGTATTTTTTTTTCTAAAATTTTTATCATCAGGATCTTCAATATCTATCAAATATCCTTTCATAACAATCATACAAGCTTCAAAAAATCAAATCTCCATTTAATAGTAGATTCAATTAGGGACCTCATTAACAAAAGCAAAGGAAACTCCATATCAATTCTTAAATCCAAAATTTCTAAATTATAAATTCATATGGATTCCTTATTCTGAAATAAATATAAATCACATCTTTTGTCTTAATCTAAAGATATCAATTTTTCATTACCAACCTCAACAATAATATCAAAAAATCTCTTGATCAACTTAGATACGAAATCTTTAAATTAAAATTTTATACACATCATGTAGTCTCCAAGAGACATAATAAGATTCATTATCTAGATCTAAGGATGATGATTAAAGATTCCAGTACGATGAATATTCTACAACCTCATAATCAATTTCATCAAATAAGAAATAGGTTTCTTTGTAATATCCTCAAATATGCATTCATCCTAATATGTCACTTTATATATATGATCCACAAATGAAGTTCAATTTCGATAAATATTCCAATCAAGCATCATAAAAAAAAACTTTCTTAGCCCATTCTGAAACAATATTTTATCGTCAAATCTTTATCTTTCCAATAATAGTCAACTTCTCAACTAGAAGTAATATCATAGTATTATTCTCACATCGAATTTGAACTTACGATTCACTTGAATAACCAATGATCAAATTAATAACCATAATGCACAATAAAATTTTATGTCAATTCTTTTATGATTACTTTCGATCAAGATCTAACTAATCATATCATGATCTATAGATTATCTATCATATTTCAAACTCCATATGTCATAATCTCTTACGATCCTTTTATATATAATCTCAATGTTTAATCAAAATTTTTAAATATTTCTCTCACTACAATCATCAAAGATCTACACTATAATGTCTCTGGTGTCTATCCACTTGCACCCATTCTATATCTGATTCTATATTTCATAATTCATCCACTTATGCTCTGATACCACTTTAATTATCACGCCCCCGACCCGAGATTGTGAATCGAGGGTCATGGCAACCGCCGCATACTCATAGAAAACTCTTCCCATAAGCATGCAAGGTATCTTATCATGCTATCTTAAAATAACAGCAGAATAATTAAACAATAATTTAAAATCCAAAATATAACGATCTAAATTTCTTCTTTAATATCTCAATAAATTCAACAATGATTCATAGGCTTTACATCAAATTCAATAAGCCTTTTAACCTAAAATAAAAGTATGAAGATTCTACTTCTGATCACTCTTCCATTCATATCTTGTATCATCTTAATTCCTTAACATCTGTAAAAATAGTAAAATAGGAGGTAATGAGCTAGACAGTCCAGTAAGCAATGATCACTTTTAACAGATTTTATCAGGTATTAAAGTAAATAATCATTTATAAAAAATAAGCATATAGAGTTCATCAATTCAAAATCAATTTTCCATTATGCAATATAGTTCATGCCAAATTCATTTCTTTTTCAAAAATTCAAGTTTCTTTCGAGATTTTAATTTCTTTCGTTTTTAAATTCTTTTCGTCAACCATGAGCTATGACCATATTTTTTCTGTGGCAGGGTCATAACACCGCGTATCTTCTTGCGATGAGCTGCGAATCATCTGGCAGCAAAGTCTTTCGGAATCGCTGGTCTCTCTAGCAGTTTGTCGCTGGTCTCTCTGGCGACATAAACCCTCAGGATAAATCAATTGCCAACGTATATGCCCCCGTTGGCGGGGTCCTTTACATAGTCAGATTGTCAATTCATAATGTTTCTTATATCATAATTCTTCATAAATCATATTTCATATTCTAATTTCGATAATAAAATATATAATCATGTAGTATCGAAATCAATCAATATAATGCATCATGGAATCAATATGTTCAATCATACTTCATCATAATATTTCAAATAAGATATTTTTATAACAAAATACCATTCATCCAATTCATGCATCGTTTCACAAATCATGTCAGAAAAATATATTATAATTTACCGATAAATCTAGAAAAAATGAAACATTACTTACCTCGAACGCATTCCAATAAATCTACATACTTCTATAATTTTTTTTCCAAAAATTTTATTCGTAGATCATATCGCGATATCCCATGATCAAACATCCACAATCCTATACAGAATCAATTTTAATAATTAGAAAGAATATGAATACCATATTTCAACGATTTAGATTGGGTCCGATCATCTAATTTCATCTAATTAAAATCTAATTAGGACCTAAACGATCCAAAGTTTGACTATCAGATCAAATCGGATAAGAAGTGATAGGATCGAGGTTCTTCATCGATTTTATAAAATCAAGTGGAGAGAGAATTCATGAGGTACAATTCGAATTGATCAGGTGACTCAATCCAACATTACGATTGATCCAATATCTCGATTGATGAAATTAACATGATCAAATCAAGTCATGGCTAGATCGGGATCATGGATGATCAATCTAAAGATTCATGGTCTGATCAAGATGGGTGCCAGTATGCTGTCTGACAATCATGGATCAGGATTCTTCATTAGAATCAGATCAGGACTATTAAAAATTTTTTTTTCATTCACTAACTTTTTTAGAGAGAGAATCAATCAAGAGAGAGAATATTTTAGAGAGAGAAAATTCTAGAGAAAAAAAATTCTAGAGAGAGAAAACTCATCTTGAATTCTTCAGACAATATGATTCAATAAATTTGATCAATCGGATCAAATCATGCTGAAATTATCATATAGATAATTCAATAAAATCATGAGAAATAAAATCTAAAAATATCTGATCTGATCAAAGTGGATGTCGGTGTACCGTCCGACGATCCCAGATCAAAAATCCATCACTAGGATCATTTAAATTCATCATCATTCTTCTCAAAATTTTAAAAAATCTTAAGAGAGAGATATAATCTAGAGAGAAAAAATAGAGAGAGAAAGTTCAATTATAGAGAGAGAAAATACTAGTTCAGGCTGAAGAAAGAGAGGGAAGAGAGAGAAACTCTCTTTCTCATATTTTATTATTTATATCATTATTTACTAATTAATTTATTTTATTTTTTTTCTTTCTTCTTTTCTTTCTTTTTTTCTTTTTTTTTCTTTTTCTTCACGGAAGAGAGAGGAGAGAAAATCCTATTTATTATTATTATATTATTATTATATTTTTTTTTCTTCTTTTTTTTTTTTTTCTTTTCTTTTCCTTCTTCTTTTCTTTTTCTTTTTCTTCTTTCTTCTTCTTTTTCTTTTCTTTTTCTTTTTCCTTCTTCTTCTTTTTCTTTTCTTCTTCGGGCTCTTTCCTGGCCGAAATAGGGGACCGGCAAGTCCCCTCCTTGGAGTTCCGACCAGCGATGCAGCCGGCATGGGGCGGCTGTCGGCAGGAGGGGGGCGGCCCAACGACAAGAGGAGGGCCAAACCGATGGTCGGCGGTGACCACCGACGTCAGAAATCAAAGAAAAATGGGCAAAAAAATAGAGGTTCTTCCGCAACAAAATTCGATGACTCCGGTCGCCGACGAGCATGCACACAGGCATGGAAAGAAAAGGAGAGAAGAGAGGAAGGGGAGGAGGCTTACCTCCGACGCCGGCGAGGCTTTTCCGACGAGCAATTGGACGGGCACAGGGACGGATCTCAGCGGTGATTTTCCGACGATTGCCATCGACTGGATCTCGGATCTTTGGTGGAAGAGAGAGAGGAGGGATCTCCTCCTTAAATAGAGCCAGAGGGGGGCTCTTTTCCGACTCCGATTGGGAGCCGACGAGAGGAGGAAGAAGACTCCCTTCGGGAGTTCTTCTCCTCTGTTTTTTTTTTTTTTTTTTTTTTGGGCTTTGGTGGGCTGGGATTCTTACTCGGGCCGGGCCATCACAACTATAGTATTAGAATCAGTATTTAATATATTTGGGTGAGTGATAGATGTATTCTGAAGTTCATTAGATCTTGATATTATTGAAATTGTAATTTATTTTCAAGATTAGCTAAAATATAAGAAAAAGATAACTTGCTGTATTTTATAGAATATTTTTGTTAAACCTAACTTATTTATAGAACTTTACTAGTTATTTTTTTTTAGGTTATATTATATCTGTTGCTTATGATCTTGATTCTTCTATTATATCGGATAGCTATTTTATCTCTCTTAAAGACTCAAACAAATTAACATTAATTTATATATTATAATAAGGTAAATGTATATGCTATGTAATTTTTTTAAAAAATAGTTTATTATTTTATTTATATATTTGATTACTATAATGATACCATCATTTTTATTATAAGGTGATTGGAGCATTGAAGATTGTCAAATGATGTTATTCAATTAAATGAAATTATTCTACTTAATAATTTATGAAACTTCTCTAAATATATTTGTGTTTATTGGATATATTAAAAGTTTATCTTTGAATGAGATCAACTATAGTAGATGGTGGTTGTATTTTTTATATTATTTATACATTTAAATCCTTACTCTTTTAATATTGGACACTATAGATTTTAAATAGTATCATGCTTTTTATTATGCAGAAGTCAAAATATTGGAGCTCTAATGAAAAAGTAAGTATATATTGATTTTTTTGAATAGTTATTGTTTAGGAATATTAATGCATCTTAATTGACTTTCTTATTTTTTCATGTTTATATTTAGGTACTTCCATATGGGTATGGATGAGCATACATTTATATTAATAGAGAGAGTATTAGTAATTACTTGGATTCTTAATATAAGATACATATTATCCTTTTTCTTTGAATGTCTTAGATTTTTATAATCTACTTTTTACTGTTAATGGAGCTTAGGATTATGATTATCTCTCTTGCAAGTAATAAATATTTATTGAAATTATAATTTTTTGATAAAATCTATTTTTTATGAATATGATATTATGGTTTTTTTTTAAATTCTTGCTTTCATTAAAATTTTGCTTCTTGTTGATAAATATTTGCTTAAATTATAATTTTTTGTTAAAAATATCTATAACGATTATATCATTATTGTTAGTTTTATTTTTGAATTCTTGTGTTTAATAAAATTTTTAATTTTGATTATGACTTCTTGATTCAATTAATACTTGTTTGAATTATATTTTTTGATTAAATATTTTAGTATGATAATGTTATTATCACTGATTTTCATAATTGAATTTTGATTAATTTTCAAGATAGTATCTGATTTATATCCATATCTGGATAAAAAATATTGATATGCTTAATATCTGATTGGTATTTATATCCATTTATAACAAATATGGATATGTTTAATATCTGCCTTATATCTATATTTGTTTAGAATAAATATGGATATTAGTTTGGATATCTATTTAGAATCCGTATCTGTATCCATATTCATTGAAAAATATCAATAAAAATATGGATATATCAATATTCAATCTATATCTAGCTTGTTTTCAGCTTTAGTTAACTTAAACCCAGATTCATTGTCTTATTTCTCCATAAGTTTCCTAGCAAGCTAGGTGACCACTTCTAGACCTTTGATGTACCCCATACTCCTCCATGCCATCTTATCTACTCCACCATCACAGGCCACCATTCCATCATTATAGCTCTACTCGTCACCACTCATTATCGTAGCTCCACAGCATCACTACCACAACCACTACTCATCCCCACCTTGCTCTAGAAGAATTACTAGGCTCGATGTTAATTACTTTGGCCACTGCAAATAGAATTGGACATAATCTAAGAGCAAGATCCAGCACATTCAGAAGTCGAGTCATGCATCAAACTTTCGGAAGGCCATAACTTGGCCATATAATGCTTGATTGAGAGGATCAATTTTTTTTAAAAAAAATGAGTAACATTTTGAGATCTACAATATGATGCCATTTCCTAAGAGGGGCTACACCCATATTTTATTTTTGATCTTAAAACAGGTTAATTAAATAAAAAAAAAATTTAGAAAGATTTTGACCGAGCATATCTCTTAATCTGAGAAAAATCAAGTAAAGTGATAATAGACAAAGTTAAAGTAAAAGTCAAAATCTACCTCTTATAAAATTTTAGCTTTTCAAATTTATTTCTATTAGTCATACCTATCTTAAAAAAATGGATCCTATTAGAACTATGAGAAAAAGATAATCTGAATAATGCAAGGACGGATCTTAGCATTATAAATAGAGGCTATGTATCTTAGCTTTGTCATCGTCCATGAAAAAAGAGACATAAATCATACTTTTGAAATTTTTTTATTTTTTTAATTTTTTTTTGAAAAATTCAAGTTGAGCAGGTGGAGGTAATTCTTTCTTTTACCTACTTAGATCACAGATAGCTACTTTCCATCTCTATGGGCTATCTCATCGCCATCATGGTCCATCGAACCTAAGCCAAACATCTCCTATGGTTTCCAATATTGGGGTTTCCTCCATCGTATCTTATCTCTATCATGATATCTACTGCCTGGGCAATCCACTAATAGAAGGACTGGAGGCTCAACTTACCACAAAGGAAAGAAAAAGAGGACGGGGGAGGAAAGAGAGGAGGAGGGAGAAATAGGAGGGGGAGGAGAGTGGAGGTCGGTCCCTATCCACAATGGGCCATCAAGTCCAAAAGGTGCGCTGTGGTAGTGAAAAACTTAGGTTAGGGTTTTTGGAGAACTTGAAAAGAAAAAGAGTCTCTCCATCTTACACACACCTCTCTAAAGATTTTAAGAATCAAAACAATCTGCAACGACTTAAAATGTATATATTTATGTTCATACATGTGTGCATATGTGGCCTCTTTAAATTTTTTCCTTTATTATCTCTTATACCAGTATTTACCCTACTAAATGGACAAGCTTTTCCTTATCTTAATAGTGGCTATTTACATACCTAGTTAGAGATCTGTAACCATAATTAAATGTGTTTGATGTCCATTTCCTTGTTGAGGATCCCTAAGAGGACATACAGGAATTGTATCCCCACTGGATAAGCCATCTGGATATCTTCAGTACTGCAGTTTATGTTGTATTCTGTTAATGCAACATGCAATTCAATTTATAATAAGCTAAAATTTAGACAGGTGAAGTATCCAACAGGAACAATGAGCATCATGATGATCCATTTTAATTCGACTAGTCACGAGGGATCATTTGCTTTAAGCCTATTGTCAATTCCTACATAGCTTCATTCCACAATTTAACTAAATTGCTTTGTTGAGCATGGAGAACCTTGGAATTGCAGGTGATGGAATTATAGAAGATATAATTTAAAAACATTGAGCTGCAAATCGATAATTATAGGGCTTGGTCACTTAATTGTCAAGCCGATAGGTAATCATCAACTGTCTCTATCATCTCCATGGATTCAAGGATTATTCAATGATTCAAATCATGCATGTGCGAGTATGGTAGTCAATAATAAGAAAATTTTTCCTCTAAATAAACATTGACAATAAGTGCACTCCAAGTTTGTTCAATAAATGAATACAGCAATCATCAACCAAGTAAGAAGATGATCTACCGTATCGCTGATTGTTACAAGATTATTGTAAAAAGTTTACATTGTTTTTCTCTCTATTCTTTCCTTTTGGCCTATCATGTCCCATTCTCTAGTGTACAAAGAAGTTCTGCCAATATCCAAAGGAAGAAGAAAAGATTGTTCAGTTGCGATCCTTGGATGGTATATTGCAGCATCCAGACACCCTATTAAACAAAGAACTATGGCCTAATAAAATTTTGAAGGTCAAAAATCAGAACTTAGGTTCCACTTGTTCATCATTAAGGTTCGATGTCTTGATTGTTCCTCTTCTGCAATTTTGATCTATGAATATCAAATCAAATAAGAAGGTAATGTACAATGTCCTAATTAAATATTAAGACTATGAAATTGTGGCCGCTAGTGTTTTATCTTCAATCTTCCTTATTGTCCTATTTTATCCCATCTTCTGTAGCACATAGTAAGTTGCTGCCAATTTGGATGCTCCTCATGATATTGTCATATGATATATAAAACAATCCGTACACTATGTTGGCCAACCACAAGTTGCTCAATGATTTTTTTTTTTTTTAATGATGAAATAGTTTCTGGTTATACCCAGTTTATTAGATGAAGTGTTTGATGTCATACCAAAAGAATAAAAACAAAAAAAATCTTTGATATCTGAGTCTCCTTGGAGTTCTATCTACAGAAATAACAACCAAGTTAGGTGATATAAACTATCGCTGTGTATTAAGACTGCAAGACTTTAGTTAACATCATTTGTCTTTAATCTTTCTTTTTGGCATATTGCGTCGCATCTTCTCTAGTATACTACAATGTTCTGCCAATTTTTCTAGTAGGAATTTGGATGTTCTACATGAGGCATCTATACATCCCAATGCTGCATTTGGTTTGCAAGAATTGGGATGTGAGTTTATGGATATCGGTTTTGATGCTGTCCATTCCATCTTTGATAACTCATTTAGACATAGAAAGATTGATTCTGTTGTGGTCCCCCAACCAAAGTCAACAATTGACATAGGGAAAGATCTCTTGCTAGAATAGACTCAAAGAGACCATTTCTTCTTGAGTCTGATTACACATTGGATCCATCTAAACCCATACTGCAATCAATGCTTAATACACAGAATTTCCATTTTTCCATTGGAATCCTTCATCGCTTCATCCATAAGCGGTTCATGGAATGCCTTACTCATATCATCTTAGGGAATAGGGATGGCTTTTTATCTCTAACTCAAAGTTCAACTTGGATTACACTCTGTGAGTGAGGATACATATGGTAATTGAATTTCGATTCAAAAAAGATAAAATCATATCCAAGAGAGAGCTTAGATATTGTTTTCTCTAATCCCGAATATATGCGTGACTAACAAATAACAAGATATTTTATTACAATATTCTATATGGCCTTAGTTGATAATGAGTATCATAATATCGTATAACACTAACATGATATGATACCATTTTATTAATATGATATTAATATAATAATGTATCATATTACATGTAATCAAATCTGCACCATTTCCTAGAGAATACCAGCACTTATAAAATACAAAATAGAACCAATCATCCTTGATGATTTTATTCCTGATCTTTTTTCATGACAATCAAACATAGAATAAAGGTTTAAACAAAGATTTATATATGCATAAACATAGATAATGATGATAGAGATCTCATATTGATGATATGAGCTATTAGATGTAAACTACTATCTCTAAATTATTTATAAATTAAAAATTATATAATTTGAAAATCTTTAACTTACATAACAAGCAGTCAACCAATATGTATTATTTTATATTATCTAAAATTTTCGATATTCGATCGCTTGATGCATAAATTAGAGATCTCCAAATCATATGATTTTTGAAATATAAATAATTTAAAAATAATAAATCATATTTTAATATTTTAAATCATTAATGCAGAATCTCTATCATCCAATTTAAACATGATGTACCAATACAGAGCGGTGGGAGTTTAATAACCATCTGTCTTATCATTTTGCCATGTTCCTCTCTCATTTATTCTGTTAGGACTAGAAAGATGCATTTGAGGAGGACAAATGGATGTAGTTGAGTTAAAAGCAATAAGCTTATAGCTAAGCAAAATAGTAGTAAAGGGTGGAAACAAATCTCTTACCAAAAAAAAGAGAAAAGGGGGAGAAAATGAATCCACGTTGATATTGGGAGTTGCCATGAATACCAAATTAAAATTTATGCATCACCTTTTATGTTAGTGTCCATGCTAAATGGTTGATTGGGTGACATGTTCCATATCTTTACTAGGTAAATGAGGATGCTTATCTAGTCGGTGATTTATTATATTTATATAGATTGAAAAAGGCTAGGCATGTGGAGATTAGCGTAGTTTGCCTAATCAGCCTGTCTAACCATAGAAACAACATAGTAAGTCCCAAACAAAGGACAAGGCATTGCCTCATGCCTTGTCATGTTATAAGCAAGGCTTATTGTATATCCAAACTATGGTTCATAGGCTAGAGAGAGAGAGAGAGAGAGAGAGAGGATGCATTGTACTTTCTTTGATTTTTTTCATTTCCTCAAGCATGGATGGCCCAGCTGACCATTTGTAAAGAAGGGGCCTAAGAAATCAAACAAATGGCAGGGTTTCCAAGTCCCCATCAGGCCCAGGCGCGGATGGCATCTCATACAGCGTAAAGCCACGGTTACGTCGTCACTAACAAGAACACCACAATAAATTCCAAAGGGTGGGTGGATTCCCTTCAAAACAGACCAAAACCCGTGTGTTTTTGAGGCATCCCAGGCTCTAGAAACACTCCCTCACTAAGAACAGCTACGCCAGCAAAGCTGCCAAGAAATGGACCAAGTGAAATCCAAATGCTCCCAGAAAACTACAAAAAGAAGAAGAAGAATATAGGAAGGATAAGTTCATTGGCTGTGACATCCTAACTTCTTGTTCTCTGATGAGTTCTTCCCCTCTGGCCACTGTTAACAGTTTTGTTAGTTCTCTCATGGTTAACTTTTATCATGAAGTATATAGCCATATCGAAACTAAATCTATCCTTCTGAAACAAGAACTTGACCAGAAGGCTAGCTTGAGGTTTGCATGCAGATACGCCCATTGAGCATTTGTTCCACAAAAATGAGACCAATTTCCCCAAGGAGCTTACACGAGCTCTAGAAAACGTCAACACTCCTTTATAGAACTAGAGCATAATGAAAATTTTTAATCAGCAGAACCAGAAATCAGAACAAAAAAATTGGAATGCATCAATCATAAAATGAGACAAAGAAGACAATCATACCAATAAATAGGAAATCAATGCCATAGGTTAGTCCACAAAGTTTCATTTCCATAATCAGTATATTGAAGATAATGTCGACATTAACAAGAAAAATTAGGCATCTTTATATTACCACAATCCTAAAGGGTATAACATATATAGTTCACAATAACACCATAGAGTGCTTACCATGTTGCTGTAATTAATACTTTACAACATTAGCTAGATACCCAATTCATTCCCACCAAACTTTAACCTGATTCACAATCTGCTCCAGCTTCGGGAACTTTGAGCATGGCAACGAACAGATACCACTGCAGAGACAATCAGCTGAAGAAAGCCCCGTGATTCTTCAACAGACTGAAGTCACCAATCGTTTCAGGACCATCTTCCAACCACATCATATTTGTGGAATTGGATCAGGCACCACCGAAGACTGTTAGTATAAAGGTCAAAAACAGCACTTCTTTCACCAACCAAGTGTGATACAGAATTCGGACATAACAGTTCTGTGAGCTTCTCCTCATCATCAAATGCAAGCAAGTCTTGTCCACCCACATAACCAAAATCAAACCAAATAGCTCCTAGCAAAAACAATTACTTCTTTGGATTCATATGCATGCCTTAGTACCAGGACCAGCATCAATACCGACAGTAAGAAAGCAGCAGAAGCAACAGCAGTGGAGATAGCATGAGTCTCATAAGCTGCACTGCATCACCACCCATCATACTTCATAGAACTAAAAAAAATCTCTGAGTAATAAAAGTCAAGCTTCTAATATACATAGCTCTATGCATTTGTAGGTAAGGTATGAAGAGCTTTGCATTTACTAACAGTTAGAACTGACAAAGTTTTTTATCTCCTCCATAACTTCGTAGAAATGGTCTGTGTTAGGCAAGAAGTAGAATCCAATAGTGGCCTGATCGCGATAGACAAGCTTCACATCATGGCCAGCCTTCTTGAGCCCTTCAGCATAAGCCAGCTGCCAATCCTGGGAAAGATCCAGTCCTGCCACTGTCACAAGGGTTTTTGTGAACGGAAGCTCTTCGAGCTTCATTCCGTTGGGACCAAATGGGTTGCAAGCAGGGTGGTCTCTATCTGCCGCCTCGGGGAGGAATGCTTTCCAATACCAGTCCCTGTCCTGAATCGTGACAAAGTACTTTCCATCCAATCTCTTCTCCGACTCGGTTCGTTGGTTCCCACCAAACATGGGATTAAGGAGAATGTTCCCAGAGACCTCAATTCCCGACTCAGCAGCCCTGACAGCAACATGGTGTGCAATGTTCCCACCAGAGCTATCCCCTGAGAGGAAAACCCGGAGCTTGGCATCCTTACCGCTATGGAGCCAAGGTTCGGTGGAGGCCCATTTGAGGGCGGTCCACCCATCGTCATAGGCACAGGGGTACTGGTGCTCCGGTGATCGGCGGTAGTTTACAGATATGACAACCGCACCGCAGAGTAAAACAAAGCGGCGGCAAAGTGAATCATAGATGGCACTATTGAACGATGAATGGGCAAAGCTGCCACCATGGAAGAAGATGATGACAGGGAAAGGGTCAGGTGATGGGGGGGATCGGAGGTCAGCATGAAGGGATGGTCTCGGGGAGTCAAAGGGGGTGGAGGGTGCAGGACGGTAGACGCGGGCAAGAAGGGCGGTTTGGCGATCGATAACGAGGTCAAAGGAGATTACACCATTGGCAGGGAAGACATTGGCAGGGACCGTGCGGTCGAGGAATTCGGCAAGGTGGCGGTTGAAGGTGCCGTCGGGGCGGCGGAGCATGTTGTAGGCCAGCTTGAAGTTGGATATGAGGACCCATGTGTTGAGGGGAACCACCATCTGGAAGCATAAAGAGTCAAAACCCCAAAACAAGAAAGTTATTAGGAGGGCATTGGGGTTGCCTTAGATCTTTTCTATCTATAAAGGAATTGAAGGAGAATATCATATGGAACAAAATTCCAACTTTTATCACTAATTCTTTGGAATTCAAGAAAGAGATAAAGACAACATGGTATTTAAAAGGGTTTTCTGTCTTTGTTTCAGTTTCTTGTCTTTTTTTCCTCCTATGGAGGGAAGGCAAAAGAATGTGGATAATGATTTAAATTTTCTCGGTTCTGCGACAACCCTTTCCAAATTGAGGGCTTTCTTTTCATTGTATGATTAGATGCTTCACAATTAAGAAAATTATCAACAAAAAAAATAAAAAAACATAAACCCTAGAGGGCAAAAGGGAATCGTATTGGGACCAACACAAACCCTGATTATTATGAAATTAACTGGGTTCAAGGATTCACAATTATCTCCAAAAATCATAGCAAATCTCAAAACTAGAAGATCAGAAGTTTCTCTCAGAAGCATACCACAAATCCAAAACACAAAAAGATCGAATTTTTAACATCGATTTCGCAACAAGAAAGGGAATAAGTTCAGGGAGAGAGAGTCGATACCCTGGATTCGTTAGCGTTAACCTCGTTGCTTCCAGCCATGGCGAAATAATACTCAAATAGAGCTACAAGACGAGGAATAAAGAGGAGAAGAGATGCAAAACCAAGGAAAGCTGTCTCCTTTTCTCATGAAATGGGCTCTAGAGATCGAAACCCCAGCACATCTCTTTCTATCTCAGCTGAAATCCTCTTTCTTCATCGAATCATCTTCGCTTCCTTCGGTCTCCAAGACAAATCTCGCGGAAAGGAGTGGCCTTTACGGATCTTAACACGGAAGGAAAGAGAGAGGAACTCGGGAAACGAGAGAGAAAGAGAGATAAAAGGCGATTGCAGGGAGAGATGGGAGAGGGGCAGAGGAGAAGGATAAGAATAAGAAGAAGGGAGAGAAGAGCACGCGAGGCAGAGGCTAAAGGGAGGAGGAGAGGAGTCAAATGCAAGCGGACAGAGGAATAGGGTAGAGAGAGAAAGAGAAGGGTGGAGGAGACGAAGGAGACGACAAAACGGGGCGGCTGTAGGATAAACCGAAGGGTGGGGTCCACCCTCCCCCATGTCTCCGTGGTTTAGTTTTAGCGTCTTGATCAATACCTCTGTTTTTCTTACCCCCAAAAAAAAAAAAAAAAAAAAAAATCCACTCTTTGGTCTTGAGGTTTTTGCATGTAGACACCGAACACTTTCCTATTTGCGTGTGGATCCCCATAATCTTGTTTTCTGGTGGGAACTCCTAAAGCAGTATAGCTTGATGCAAAAATAAGATCATTTCATTGTGACGCCAAGATTTCAAACATAAAAATAACCTCTCCGTATATAATATTACTTTCTGGATCCATAGTAACATAAGCCTCGTGTATTGAAGTGCCTCATTTCAATCGGTATAATATAACTCGTAAAATTGAGCATGGAGCTCTTCTATGAAATAGTATATATTATAGATTAATTACCGAATAAAGAAAATAATTGCTTATATTTTCTCGTGAATAACACTATTTGAGTGGGTTTGTTTATTACCCCCTCTTTTTTTTTTGTCCTATACTTTCTTTATGTATCTTCCTCTTCTTTTGACAGTGACACGAGTACTTTCTTATTATTTTGCGTCCTTGTTGTACGTATGCTAAAATGGTATGCAAGTTGTTATAGTTTAAGATGATTTTGTACTAAAAAAGATATTTGGAATATATCTTCACTATATGTTTTGAATTAAAAGGATAAATTTGCATCAATACAAATTGTTACTTGAACAATTATTATGATATATAAAAATAACATGTGTATAGACACATATATTGAAATTAATGGATTTATATGAAACAAAATATTATTGACTAGATAATAAGCTCGATATAAATTTATTTAATATTATTAGGCTATGATTTGTGGTATAAGACTTGAAGCAAATGGTCTAATTTATATATTCTCTTTGACTTTAACATGGCTGCAAACTACCAAGTGAATCACTTTTTAAGGAAGAAAAGGCACAATTTATGTTGGCCATACTCATATGGTGAAGTTTCCAATCTCAACTGTTATTTGTTCATGGAATCCAAACTATCCATCCGATAATATATTTTAGTTTCTAGTGTTATTTACATGAATCACATGAGCCCAAAGCTACATTCTTAGATTATGAGAATATAAAAGATCAATTTTCTTATGATACTGAATTTGATGTGGATTTACATACAAAATTTTTAGTAATGTTTAGAAAATAGAGGAAAAGAAGCTTAAAAAACATGGAGGAAATAGTCTTTTGTTGATACACTATTCTTTCATGTCAAAATGTTTATTTTTTTTTGGTAAAATTGAGGTCAAAATATTTAATCTCAAATGCTACTTCATTACAAAATCATAAATATAGATTTAACAATACTAGTGTAGGTTATTACGTGAGGGTGCTAATTGATTTAATTGGTAAAGTTATTGGATGTTAAATATTAGTGACCTAGATTCATATTTTTTTCTTATTCTCATTTTGACCGGACTTTTTTTCTTTTATAATTCCAAAAAAATAAAAAGAAATGAATATATAGATCATGCATGCTAAATGCTAATGTTCAGAGTTAGGGATGTTGCGGAATAGATTTTAGAAGGAATATCCCTTTTTACTGTAGAAAAGATAAGTCTATTTTTTTTTTAAAGAGTAGGTATATTTTGGCATTTGATCGAAGGAATAAGTACACAAAATAAATAGAGATAATAAGGCACATTTAATTTGGCAAATATCAAATTGCCTTCTTCCTTTTGAGTATCTACAGAGTAGATCAGGACAAAAAGATAAATAAAGGAAATAGGGGCAAGCCTATTATGCCATACAAGCCTATTCTACCAATTTGATGGAATAGAGTTATACTGCATAGGCCCACTTATACCTCCATATAACTATCATGATATTCCCTACTTATTTTACAGCAGAATACCATATAGGTGCTGGGATATCCTCTAATCCCCAACTAAACACATCAAAAATTGTGTGCATACAATACCAAAATTGACAGGTAGTTACATGCAAAGCTTTTATAGATGTGTTAAAAAATTACAGAGGAAATTAAGAAGAGAAGAGATGGGGGAGACAAAGGTCTCCTGCGTGAGGGCGACGCTAACGTGCCACGCGACAAAAGAAAGGCGCCTCGTTGATTGACTAAAGGGGACGTTCCCATGCCTGCCTTCCCTCTTTTTTTGTTTAATTTAATGTTGCCAAAAAAATAAAATTATGTGCTCAACTAAAATGCTCCCCTCGCCAGCTTTTCTTTTGTCTCCTAGTGGGGGAGGGGAATGCTTCTCCTCTTTGCAAACGTGACTACTTTTAATTTCACCTACGCAACCTATGGTCCACATACATCCATCCATCCACCACCCACTCAAACTCCCCCTCCCCATGGATCTCCATCATCTCCATTAATTATGGGATGGATCAAAAGCACTAGGTCAAGTAAAGTAATTATTATATCAATGAGAAAAAATTATTGTCTGCACTGTCATTCGTTCGACCAATAACAACTACGCAATTCTCTAGGTCTTATTTATCAAGCATGTATCTTGGTAGATAATCATAAAAATCAGCGATCATGATCTTGGCTGTATGCACGATCTCAATGCATATATATAGTGGAGACAATAATTTCTCAACAATGAATAGGATTGTTTGTATGGTGTATTTTAATTGATCGCATTATGGAGGTATGGATGTACTCAAAGTCTACAAACTTCGTATTATAATCCTAGGATAGGTGCCTAAAGAGACCAATGTCAACAAATAACTATGGTTAAGTTATGTATCTTCGTGATAACATTTGGTGATTTGGAGGTGGCAATGATTATGGGTGGGCTATAAAATAATCTTATTTGCAAAATGGTATAGGCTTGGCCTAAATATTCACCACCATAAGATTGGTGTTACTTTCTTTAACTTAATCATAACTATACCAAAAAATTGGCTCCTTAACTTAATCATAATTATGTATCTAACTGAATCTGACTTATTATAACATTGATGCGTCAATCAAAATTCTTTTGAATTTGACATTTTTGATGTTATGCATCAACTAACTCGGTGTGCTTATTATAGCATTGATGCATCAATCAAAACAAATCAAGTTCAAGCAATCAAATCAGATCCAATATTATTAAAACAATCAAAAGGCTAGACCCTAAACAACCTAATATTCTATAGAATGATAGGTAGCACACAACAAAGTAACCTCCAGGTTTCTGGTAAAATTGTCAAATATTTTCCTTGGGTAGAAAGCATTCATTTGTTAGTCATATAGGTTTGGCCAACCGCATCATGCAGCCACCATAATGAGAACCTATTAATCATCCTGATATAATAGACATAACAAACATGAGTTGACTGTACGACAATGCATGATTTTATCTGGCTATTGTGATTAAAGTGGGTCATAAGAGTATGATTTATGATGATCAGATGAGTGAGGTTCTACTGAAGAAGAAAATTTCTACATCGAAAATTCATGAATCATCAATGATCTTGGTTATATGAGTTCTAATATGTGGCATGTATGCTCTTTTTTTTTTTAATTTGGTGAAGCAGATGGACTTACAACGAGCGTAAATACATCCAATAAAATCAAAATACAATCTGTCTTTAAGCTCTAAAGATAAGCAGAACATTGATGAGCCACATGCAATGCTACCCAATCAACATGAGTTCTATTTTCTTCTCAAATATGTGAGATGCCAGCTCGAAAGTGAGACAACTGCCAGGACATACACCAAATATCCAGGAGCAATGGCTGAACACTCCACTATTGCTGCATGAGTTTGACATTTAGTAGAGTCACACTGGGGTTTCCTTTTGTCATAAAGATGAACCAAGTATCCATTATGTCTTGATGGTGTACAACAAATCATGGTAGATAAATAGTTGATGTCGGCAAATTTATAAATAGGTGCAATAGCTTGTAAATAGTACATGTAACTTGGGTTTTTTGTTCCTCTTATATCACATTCAACTTGGAAGCAAAGTCTTCTTCATTCAGCTTTCGTAGTTTCTAGTCTGTTTGACATGAAACGGGGGCGTACCATGTCAATACACTGGCAATGGAGATAAGAGTGTGGAAGATTTATAAGAACCTCAGAGTGTAAGTTGTTCGACCTGATTTTAGATTCGACATAAATCTCGTAAGGTTATGAGAGGTGGTGCATCAATGCTAAATTAAATGCACAATATTGGAGAGACTTAGTTCTAACAAAAGTATATATATTAAACTGCTGAGTTAGGCACACATTTTCTTTTTCCACTTGATCTCCCTCAGCACCCTCATATAAACCAAATTCTCTTGCTTCAATCATTAGTGACAATCTGGAAAGAATGTACTGTTGGAAAACTGTGGTTCCCAAGTTCCAGACAATTGAGGCTCAACGGAGTCTATCTTCTCTCTGTATAGATACAAGAGTAGAAAATATAATTGCTGAAATGGACAGCCGTGCCTCTTACATGCAGTCCTGCATGTGGATCCAATGTAGTATCAAGTAATGCGAAATATAAAAGAAAGTGTATTCAAAAGTTAAAGAGTATCCTTCTTAGTTCTAATAACATTGTGCATGAAGGTTCCTTAAATACTACCAGTTTAATTCGAGAAGAAAATTGGAGCATTTTTTAAAGTAAATAATTCTTTTCAATGTGTTGATCAATATAAAATAACATTAATTGTAAGAAATATCTAGCTCCGATATAAACAATATGATTTATCTCCGTGAAAAAAAGCTACTAGAAAAAGAAAAATAGCTCCTATAATAACTCATAATTCCATCTAAGAATACAACACGGTTGGTATTATTGAGATGATCTAATTTTATATAAATATTCAAGGTCTTCTGATAAATAATTGATATGCTACTAAACATATATTTGTATGGATGATAACTTCTTGAGATTAAGATATCTTGTGAGAAATTAGTCATGTAAAAAGTACTTCAGGATTTTTGTCAAAAAAAAAAAAAAAAAGAAACTTTGACATGGCTATCCTCACCATTCATTTGGTGCAGTCCATGCGCCACACTATTTATATTGATTACATATTTATCCCGTGAAATTTAAGTGACAATGGGGCCCATTGGATTAGTCAATGAATCAGACAATCTCCATGTGTGGGACCACCCACTAAATAAATGTATAGCAGAAGAGGCCTCTAATGGTAGTTGTTGGATGGTGATACTGTAGGAGACGAGAGGGTGAAGACAAGTGCAGCACTTGGTGTCTATTCCAAAATATCCTCGCCTCCAACCCACCAAACCGTTGTCGTGCTGCCAAAAGAGGTAGATCTCTTGGAAAGGGAGAGGAGATTCTCCTGCTCAGCAGTCGAAACGTGTCACTGTATACACTCTTCCCTCGTTCTCTCTCTTTCCACCAGCCTACCTCATGTCACGTGACAACTTCAACTCTTCAATCGTGATGAATGAATTGCTTGTTGGGCAGGACTTCACTCGTGTATAGAGGTTGGCCCAAACATGATGCGAAAAAAGTTAAATCAATTTATTTTTTGATTGGAATGTTCTTAATTTAGTATGGCAGAATTGCTTCTGGTAGCAGAATACAGAGTTTCTTATCTGATTCGGTAGCTGTACAGTTTTGATCAAGCTGATGATCAAATAGTGATTTGAATATCGATTGAGTTGAAATTTTATGTGGAGATTCTACTCTCACAGTTCTTCATTTTGAACGGTGCGATTGACTATTAGAGTTTTTTAAAACTTTCAAATTTGATCATTTTAGCAGTCTAGATTTTCAAATTTTCTACAATCCAGTTTCTTCAATTCTCCTTGTCGATTTATTACTATCTTGGTGATTTTATCAAGTGATTTCGATATTTGACTTTGATAGAGAGTTGTTTTACATCTATAGGGTTTCAGATTTTAAAAAAAATTTTTTGTATCTTATTATTTTGATGATAGTGAAGATTTTGGCCGTGGTTTTTTTACTCTCACTCATATTGAGGGGAAGGTTTTTTCTACATAAATTTGGTGTCCGACATTATACATGTCATGATGATTATTCTTTGATTATCTTCTGGAATTGATTGATAGTTATTTTACTTGAGTACTTTCTCTTAATTCAAATAAAGAAAAGATTTTGTTGCTGTTGTCAAAATTATTGTTGCAGCCAAGCTGGTTCTTCCCAACACTGATAAACCATAGATAGCTCGGTTAATTTCCTACCAGTTTCATCTACATAATTGTCTACCATACTTGTTCAAAGTTCAAAATAAAAAAAAAATAAGTCAAGTTTAGGCCACGTATTTTGCATCATAGAGAGTTATATAGATCTAGATAGCCATCATATCATTCAATCATGAATATGGATGTTTATCAAAGAGGGCCATAGTATATGATACATAAAATATGCTGTATATAGCATGTAATGCTATGCCTGCTTGGTTGCTATTCATCGCCGTGATCGGATAATATAATGGCAATCCAATGGTACATAGATATCGACCGCAAATCTAGTCATGCTTACATAACTACAGGCTCACAAATATCAAAACATGGAAATGCCCAAGCTTGGTTTATAAAGAAAAATAAATCAAAGAGGGCCCAATGTATGGTACCCAAAATATGTTGTATATACCATGCAATACCATGTCTATTTGATAGCTATTCATCTCTGTGATCGGATGATATAGTGGCAATCCAATGTTATACAGATGTCAACTGCAAAGCTAATCAAGCTTATATGACTACAAGCTCACAAATATCAAAAAGATGGTAACGCCCGCGCTTGGTTCCACAATCAGCTCATCTATGTAACTGGATGGCTCGAGCTCATTTCGAGCTTGAGTACCCATTTCTTTTGACTGAAGCTGTCCAAATCCAGTGTCTAGGCTTGTTTACAGCCCTCATGAGTTGGAGAGTAGCTGAGGAATGAACTGGTTTTAACTAAACCAAATGGAATGTTTGTCCAACTCTCATGGTTGAATGCATCATTTGTTAATAAAAGGTTTGTTGATAAATCCTTCTTACCCTCTTCTGTCACATTGACCGGCTCTTTCTAATTTCCAATCACTTTCTAGCAGCATAAGCCAACCTGCAGAGATATACTTTATAGCATGTGTGGACCACAGGTTCTCTGAAACTAGGCGAGACCAGTCCCATTCAATCAAGTCAGACCGGAACTTTTAGCCTGTTGGTCATGTCAGGTGATGACCCTGCAACAACTTTCGAGCGAGCCAATGTGGCTGCCATTTGACGAGAATTGGTCGCACTTTCCAATTGTACAAGTTAAATGAATCCGTAACATACGGGAATTTGGAACAAGAATACTAGATCTTGGTGATCTTGTCTTGGTAATTTTGTCGGCATGAGCATTTAGGATATATTTGATTGAACAAAAATTAGACCCTGAGGTGAAAATGAGAATAAGTGACTCTTATTTCATTCATTTAATTAGAATCCTGCTCTCATTTCATTTTCAGAAGGGAATGAAAAAAATCTCAAATCTTAAGATCCCTACTTTTCTCTGGTACTCAAATTTCATTCCATTGTGGGTCATGAATTAGACATGTCAGTAAATATGCCTATTTTAATTTCTATTCCAATCCCTTCTAATTTTGATTCGGATTCTAATTTCAATTGCGTACGTACCAAATGTGCTCTTTGATTTTATGTTTGGCAAGTGTATTCTCATTTTGAAGCATCATTTAGAGGACGTTTATCATAGTGGATGACCGACTAAATAACATAAGAACTTTTTTAAGTCCAAGTTTTCATAACATTCTGTAGTTGCAAATACGGGTTTGAGAGATTTCTTTATCACGTTTAACTTACACATTAATTCAAATTATATATCGTTAAAAATAGATTTTGTTCTAACGAGCGGATATGAAAGAAGCGCACTGTGATATCCCAAACCAGAACTAATCCGGCCCAAAGAGTAACCCAACTGTGCACAATTTTAAAGCATCAAAAAAAAAAAAAAAAAAAAGAGGGGAAGAAATGGGAGTCTTCTTCTCCGATAAAGAGGAATTTGACCCAAACTCTAGGGCTCCTCTACAAGAGGAGACCCTCGTTCCCTCCCTTCCGTGAGCATCCACCGTCAGGAAGATGCCGATCTCCCTCTCTCTCTCGCCGTCTTCCTCTCTCTATCCATCTCTTTTGCTTCTGGTTATTATTATCGTGTTCGACGAATCATGGGCTGAGCATCACCAAGAATCAGGTAAAAACCTCTTAAAGAAGCCTTCATCAAGTTCCTTTGATTATTAGGATGGATTGCAGCTGGTTTATTTGTTGATTTCGAAAAAAAAAATTCAGATTCCAAACATGCCCTATTTTTCCTTCCGTGTTTGATTTGATTCCGACATCGTCTGTCGCCATTGTTCGTCGAATCGAAGATCTATGACCTCGCTGCCATGGGCCGCACCTTCGGTCATCTTCCTCAGCCTTTAGATCCCAATTTTCGACCTGCAATCGCCAGATTTCTTTTGAGAAAAAAAATTGTCCCCTATTTCGGGTTATTTCCGACCCTCTTTCTTTTGGTTTTTTGGTGTCGGTGGTCACCGCCGACCGTCAGTTTGAATTTTTTAGACTGCACCATCACAGCCTCGACAGCCACCGACCATCATCGTGTCGGATATGATTTTCGATCCAAAGAACGAAAGGGGGGATCACAGTCTCCTGTTCTGTTTAAACGAACGGAGGAGAAGAAGAAGGAAGAAAGAGAAAAAGAAAAAAGAAATAAACAAAAAGAAGAAAAGAAAAGAAAAAAAAAAGAGAGAGAAAGAAAGAAAAGAAAAAGAAAAAAAAAAAAGAAGAAGAAGAAAAAAAAGAAAAAGACTCTCTCTCCCCTGTTCTCTCCTTTCCTCTCTTTCTCTCTCTAGTTTTTCTCTCTATTTTCTCTCTCTAAAATTTTCTCCCTTTAGATTATTTGTCTCTTTTCATGAATTTCTCTCTCTAAAAGTTTATATTTTTAGAATTTATCAAGAAAAAAAATTATTTTGATGAGTTTGAGTAATTTTAACAAAGGGATTCTAATCAATGGTCGCTGATTGGCATGTTGACACCCATCTTGACCAAACTAGATATTATTAGATTTTATTATCCATCATTTTATTGAGTTATCTGTGGAATAATTGAATCATGATTTGATAAAAATCATCTTGTTCGGATCAATCAAGATGCTGGACTATGTCACCTGATCAATTCAAATTGTATCTTATGAATTCTCTCTCTTCTGATTTTTTCTCTCCACTTGATTTATGAACTCAATGAAGGAATCTCAATCCTATCACTTTAAAACTTTGATTTGGTACGATAGCCAAACTTTGGACCATCTATATCCCAATTAAATTTTGATCAGATGAAATTAGATGATCGGACCAATCTAAACCATTGAATATGGTATTCATAATGAACTTAATCTTGTATAGGGATCGTTGACACATGATAATTGGATATTGTGATATAATCTATGAATTGAAGATTTTAAAAAAATATTTCTAGAATTATGTAAATTTATTGGAATACATATGAGGTAAATAATGCTTCACTTTTTCTAGATTTATCGATAATTTATGACATATTTTTCTGATATAATTTGTAAAACAATGTATGAATTAGATGAATGATATTTTGTTATGAAAAATATCTTATTTTGATATGTTATGATGAAGTATGATTAAACATACTTGTTGGTGCAAAAATCCGCTTGCGCCGGAGAAGCTGGAGTCGAGGAAGTCTAAACCGGAGGTGGGGTTGCTCCGGCAAGACCCTCCGATGCTCAAGTCAGTTCTCTGCCTCAACAAGAATGGAGTGCTCGAACGGAGAATTTAGCAGAGTTTTTAGATAAAAAATGAGAGCTTATGGAATAACGTATCTGGGGTTCCCCTTTTATTGATGGAGGGGGCAACGAATTGATAGCGACGCCTGTAACCGTCTGGTAGTGGGCCGTCCAGAGTCAGGAAGAATTTATTGCGGAGGGTAGTGGAGTGGGATCGTGGCTATCACCGTGGCTCGCCATGTGGAATCAGTTACGGGGAGTGGAGCGACGTCCGCTGTCGTGACTCGTCAGGTAGTGGTGGAATCGCACAGGATCCGCCGTAGGGAGTGGAGCAGAATCATGGCCGTTAATATGGCCTGCCAGGGAATAATGGAGCTGCGTAGGGTCCACCACAGGGAGTGGAGCAGTGTTGTCCGTTACTGTGGCCTGCCAGGGGGCCCAGACTTGTCGGCTGAAGTTCGATTGGAGTCGGTAGCGAGGTCCGGCACCCGTAGGAGTTTGGGCGAGGTCTTCCCGCAATCGGAATAGATGACGGAGTCTGGCTTCCGTAGGAGTCCGGACGAAGTCTACTTGTAGTCAGGGTCGTGGGCGGAGTCCGGCTCCCGTAGGAGTCCAGACGAAGTCTGTCTGCAGCCGTTGGAGTCGAGGACGAAGTCCGGCTCCCGTAGGAGTCCGGGTGGAGTCTCCCTGCATTAAAGTCAAAGGCGAAGTCCGGCTCCCGTAGGAGTCCGGACAAGGCTTACCAGCAGTTGAAGTTGAGGACGGGACCCGACTCCCGTAGGAGTCCGGGCGGAGTCTACTTGCAGTTGAAGTCGTGGGTGGAGTCCGGCTCCCGTAGGAGTCCGGACTAAGTCTGTCTGCAGCCGTTGGAGTCGAGGATGAAGCCCGGCTCCCGTAGGAGTTCGGGCGGAGTCTACTTGCGGTTGAAGTTGTCGGTGGAGTCCGGCTCCCGTAGGAGTCCGGACGAAGTCTGTCTGCAGCCATTGGATTCGAGGACGAAGCCCGGCTCCCGTAGGAGTCCGGGCGGAGTCTTCCTGCAATTAAAGTCAAAGGCGAAGTCCGGCTCCTGTAGGAGTTCGGGCGGAGTCTACTTGCGGTTGAAGTCGTGGGCGGAGTCCGGCTCCCGTAGGAGTCCGGGCGAAGTCTACTTGCGGTTGAAGTTGTCGGCGGAGTCCGGCTCCCGTAGGAGTCCGGACGAAGTCTGTCTGCAGCCGTTAGAGTCGAGGACGAAGCCCGGCTCCCGTAGGAGTCCGGGCGGAGTCTTCCTGCAATTAAAGTCAAAGGCGAAGTCCGGCTCCCGTAGGAGTCTGGTCAAGGCTTACCGGCAGTTGATGTTGAGGACGGAGCCCGGCTCCCGTAGGAGTTCGGGCGGAGTCTACTTACGATTGAAGTTGTCGGCGGAGTCCGGCTCCCGTAGGAGTCCGGACGAAGTCTGTCTGCAGCCGTTGGAGTCGAGGACGAAGCCCGGCTCCCGTAGGAGTCCGGACGGAGTCTTCCTGCAATTAAAGTCAAAGGCGAAGTCCGGCTCCCGTAGGAGTCCGGACGAAGCTTACCAGCAGTTGATGTTGAGGACGGAGCCCGGCTCCCGTAGGAGTTCGGGCGGAGTCTACTTGTGGTTGAAGTTGTCGGCGGAGTCCGGCTCCCGTAGGAGTCCGGACGAAGTCTGTCTGCAGTCGTTGGAGTCGAGGATGAAGCCCGGCTCCCGTAGGAGTCCGGGCGGAGGCTTCCTGGAGTTAAAGTCAAAGGCGAAGTCCGGCTCCCGTAGGAGTCCGGTCAAGGCTTACCGGCAGTTGATGTTGAGGATGGAGCCCGGCTCCCGTAGGAGTTCGGGCGGAGTCTACTTGCGATTGAAGTCATGGGCGGAGTCCAGCTCCCGTAGGAGTCCGGACTAAGTCTGTCTGCAGCCGTTGGAGTCGAGGACGAAGCCCGGCTCCCGTAGGAGTTCGGGCGGAGTCTACTTGCAGTTGATGCTGCGATCGGAGCCCGGTTCCCGTAGGAGTCCGGGCGGAGTCCTCCTTGAGCTGATTCTGCTGAGGACTTCGGCTGTAGGTATTTTATACCCAACACCAGTCCCCCTACTTTCGAGTTTGAATTTCGAACGAAGGAAGTACAGAGAGATGGGCACAGCCGAAACCGTCCCCTCGAATCCTGCGCACTGCCGCCCCCAGATATTTTGGCATTAAATGTGCGCGTGCTGGAGTCTTTTCGGATCGGAGCGATACGAAGGGACCCTTCAAAATTCTCACCGATACACTGGCCCAGGTACGATGCCATAATGGCCCTGCTGATCCATCAGCCGCTTTTAGCCGCCCGCCGGGGGGAGTGAGACACGTGCCGGGTGCGGACTGGCTTAGGGGGATTCGTGATCATTATAGCGTCGGATCCCAGGGTCTATTTAAACCCGTCCTCCCACCTTTAGGTGCCCTATTCCGTTCCAGAGTTTCTATCAGTGTCTGCCTTCTCTTCGAGAGCCCTGTTTCGGTGGGCATCTTCTCGAGCCGTAGGTGTCTTCCAAATCATCCCTGTCTTCGTCCCTCTGGTCCCTCAAAGCGATATAGGTTAGTTCCAACACCTTCAACCTTCTTCCCACCGCCTAGGGACTTCTTCTCTGTCATCATTTTTTGCATCCCTCCAAGTTAGTTTCCTGTGGCCTCTCATCCCCCATCCTGTCCATCTTCTTAGGGACCTTTAAAGCCCTCCTTCGAAACTTTCTGAAATGTCGTCCGGCTCTTCTGCTCCCTGCACTTCCGGGAGCTCTTCCGCCTCAGACCCCCAGGTCCCCTGCTCTGTAGACGAACCTGCGTCTGGGACTGGGCTCCGTCCGATTTTTGCACCGGGCGCCATTTTATGTTCTCTGACCTCGGAGGAACTCCTTCTGATAAGGGTTCAGTATGGAGTTCCTCCGGAGTACGACCTGGAGCTGCCTGGCCTTCTGACCGGGCCAGCACTCCCCCATCTGGTCATTTTTGTCTGTACCAGGAAGCGTTCCGTGCCGGACTCCGGCTTCCGCTTCCTCCCTTTGTTGTTGCCCTCTTCCGCTTCTTAGACATCTCCTTGGCTTCCGTGGCCCCGAATTCTTTTAGGTTTTTGATAGGATTTCTCTCCCTTTGCCACGTAGTCGAGGTCCAACCGTCCCTCTCCCTGTTTAGGCACTTCTACACTTTCAAGCGCCATCCTTCGACGAAGGACTGGTGGTACTTCTCCCCCCAGTTTGGCAAGAAGGGGTTGCTGAAAGGCGCCCCTTCTTCAATCCACAATTGGAAGGGAAAATATCTCTTCGTCCACTGTCCGACCTTGAGACTGGGCCTGCCCCCTTGGGGCTCTCTGAGGGATTCGGTCCGCCGGACCCCCAGCCTGGGGGAGGATGACCTCCAGGCTGCCCGGAAGCTTCTAACTTACTCCGCTCCTTCCCTTCCCAATCTTCTGAGGGAGCAATTTCTTTTCAACATCGGCCTGAGTCCCCAGGATCCAGCGAGTATTCATCTTTTACCTTATCTTCTTTTTTCATGCCTTTCTCCTTTTCCTTTCTCTTTTTACCTCTTCTTCCTTCTCTCTCTTTTTCCCCTCTGTTTCTTTCTTTCTTTCTTCCCCTTTCTTCTCTCCTTTTTTTTTTTTGACTCTTGATTGATTGGTTTGCTTCTTTTTTTTTTTTTTTCTTTTAGGAATGGATGCCGAAGCAGCGCGGATGCTTGCCAGGGGCCTTAGGGCCCACAAGAGAAAGGGTGCCGCGACCTTCGGATCGGCGAAGAGGGCCAGGGCAGAGGAGTCGAGCTTGGCTGCACCCGTCCAGGCGGCCCCGACCATCGACATTCCCTCGGATGCCGAGCCAACGGCCCCCTGGGCCTCCTCGATGAGTCCGCCGACTGGGGCCCCCATTTCGGGGGTCCGCTCCATGGAGGCGCCCATAGCCGAGAGAAAAAGAAGAAAATCGGTGGCCCGCAGGGCGAGTAGCCGCCGAACTACTGTGGACGAGTCCCTCTGCTCCGAAGAGGGGTCGGAGAATCCCTTCAACGATAGGGACTTGATCAGGCGACTGATCGACGGCTGCATTCTGCCTGACGTCGTCGAGAGGATCGACCGTGCCGATCCTGAGCAGCGGGCCTGGGACTCTTTGGGGTCCTTCCTTGAGGTAAACGAATCTTCATTTACATGGCTATTCGGCCTTTGTTCTAATTCCCTAGCCGCCCTTGCAGATTGGGCACCAGCTCCTTGCCTATATCGAGGCGGTGAGCCGTGCGAGGAGGGACATCCTCCAGGTGGAGGAACACTATCAGGCCGAGGTTGCTCGCCTCCAAGCAAAGACGGCCGAAGTAGTCGCCCTCCAGGAGGCCCTGGAAAGAGAGAAACGAGCCCGGGAGGAGGAGAGGCAGACCTTGGAGGAATCGGTGAGAAAGGCGGAGGCCGAGGTCGCCAACTTGGTCGAGCAAACTCCGGTCCTGGTCTCGGAGGCCAGAGTCCTTGCGGTAGAGGAATTCAAGGCCTCCGCGGAGATGAGGGACCTGAAGGTCCAATTTGGCCAGGAAGCATTCATAAAGGGGTTCAAGCTCTGTCAAGAGAAGGTGGCCAGAAAATTTCCAGAGCTCGACCTCAGCTTCCTAGGCGAGGAGTCTGAAGACGAGACCGGTCCCTCGCCAGCCGCCACTGCTGTCGCAGCCCCCTTGCCGGGGACGCCGAGTTCTCCAACCCCCGCCCCCGAGGTCTGAGACCTCCGATCTTGTACTTTTATTTCGTCGTAATTTTTCTTTTCTGTTTGTCTTCAAAAATCATCCAATCAATAAAGTTGAATTTCTTGTTGCGGACGGCTTCTCCTCCCCCCCTCCTTCTCTCTGTTCTTCTTCCTGCAATGAGTCGTGCTTTGACGCTTTTGCCTTCCGATGGCAGTGTCCTGCAGAAGCACTCCCCCTGCCCCTGGGGGTCCCGCTGAAATCGACGATCCAGCGGCTGAAGAAGGAAGTCCTTCACTTGACAAAGAAGTTAAAGAAGATGGAAGGCGAGCTCCGCAGATTGAGAGAGGGTCATTCTGAAGCCATCGCTGAGGCCACCCACTTTCGGAATCTCCACATGAAGGGGATCATGGAGTATAGCCGGAGGAAGGCGGACTTCGCGAAGGAACTCGAGGAATGCAAGAAGAGCGCCAGCGATCGAATTTGGGCCCAGGCCGCCAGGATCAGCGCTCTCAAGGTGGAACTGTCAGCTGCGAAGGGGAAGATCGGCCAGCTGGAAGGAAATTCATCCCGGCTCTTGACCCGGGTCGACGGTGACCAAGAGTGGTCGAAGAAGGTCTCCGACCTTCAGCAGCAGCTTCAGGACGCCGAGGTGAGCCACGACGTGCATCGGACCAGCTGGCGCAGGCAGGTGGAAGAATATAAAGGGAGGTTCAGGACGGCGGCCGACGAAGTCGTCCGTCTCCAGAGGCAGCTGGCTAGCACGGCACAGCTTACTTCCCCCCAAGATTCTGATGAGTTCCAAGCCCTAAGAGGCACCGTTGAGGGGATTTCTGTCTCCCTCAGGAAAAAGACAGCTGAGCTGCAATAACTGAAGATTCAACTGGCATACGAGCAGCGGGCCGTCGCGGACGCGGAGGCGAAATCTGAGGTCTTGAGGAAGAGGCGTCGAGAGGTGGAGGCCGAGAGCCAGCGACTTCGTCGGGCGCTCCAGGACGCGCTGCAGAAAAGGGGAGAGCTAGAAGAAGAAATTGAGAATCTAAGGCAGTCCTGGTTAAGGGATGGAGTAGATAATTCTAGGTCGGAGGAAGCAGGGCCTCCTTAGAGCTCTTTTCGTCTTTCTGTCTTTTCATGTATTTACTTTCCTTTTTGTCATTTTGCCTTTCTTTCCTTGGCCTTTCGGGCTTTGTAGCGTGTATATCGAAAATGGAATGAAAAGGGCGTTTTGTGTTACCTCGTCCGCGCGTTGCACTAAATTGCCGTCCGCCGAACTTTTCTTATCGTTTGACTTGTCTGATGTAGACGTCGTTGGGGGGGCGTCCGATCGTCGATGCGTTAGCTCGCCTTTCTCGTCGTACATGGTCGCAAGCCTGAGCTTGGCCGTCCGGGCTCCGCATTATTTTGGGGATGTCGTTGTCTTCCTAATCGGTGTCGAAAGTCTTTTTAGAGGCCGAGGGTGTTCGGTAGGAACTCTTCGTTTCAGTTGGGACGAAGTCCTTTAGATCTTTTGGTGCGGTTCATCCTTCATCTGTTCCCATCGTAGTTCGTCATCCTTCCTTTTTAATTTTTCTCCGAAATTTTTCTCCGCTGAAGTCAAGGCGAAGTTTGGCTCCCGTGGGAGTCCGGACGGAACCCTCCTGTGATTGGAGTCGTGGGCGGAGTTCGGCTCCCGTAGGAGTCCGGGTGGAGTCTTCCTTGGCGTTGTGGACGGAGCCCGGCTCCCGTAGGAGTCTGGGTGGAGTCTTCCTTGGCGTCGTGGATGGAGCCCGGCTCCCGTAGGAGTCCGGGTGGAGTCTTCCTTGGCGTCGTGGACGGAGCCCGGCTCCCGTAGGAGTCCGGATGGAGTCTTCCTTGGCATCGTGGATGGAGCCCGACTCCCGTAGGAGTCCGGGTGGAGTCTTCCTTGGCGTCATGGATGGAGCCCGGCTCCCGTAGGAGTCCGGGCCTTCCACTTTGCTCGAGCCAGGGCGAGGTTCTCCTCCTGTTCCCAGCTTGGCTGTGGGGGCGCGTTAGGGCACTGTAAGGCCTCTCCCCCCATCCGGTCTAAAAGAACTGGGCCTTTGACTTTGCTCATGTCAGGACGAGGTTCTCCTCCTGTTCCTGACATGACTGTGGGGGCACATTAGGGCGTTGTAAGGCCTCTCCCCCCATCCGGTCTAAAAGAATCGGGCCTTTGACTTTGCTCATGTCAGGACGAGGTTCTCCTCCTATTCCTGACATGGCTGTGGGGGCACATTAGGACGTTGTAAGGCCTCTCTCTCCATCCGGTCTAAAAGAACCGGGCCTTTGACTTTGCTCATGTTAGGATGAGGTTCTCCTCCTATTCCTGACATGGCTGTGGGGGCACATTAGGACGTTGTAAGGCCTCTCCCCCCATCCGGTCTAAAAGAACCAGACCTTTGACTTTGCTCATGTCAGGACGAGGTTCTCCTCCTATTCCTGACATGGTTGTGGGGGCACATTAGGGCGTTGTAAGGCCTCTCCCCCCATCCGATTTCGAGATAGTCGGACTTTTATTTTAGGTATGTTAGGATGGGGTTCTCCCCCGTTCCTAACATAACTTTGTTTCAAGCGTTTAGAGGGGTCATATCCAGTCGTAACAAATCCACGCCAGATGGGAAAAGTACGTCAAGTAGAAAGAAATTCAGATTCAAGGTGAAATCGTAAGTGATACATTTACAGATTTTTCGAGTTCCACGGTCGTGGGTGGTCCGCTCCTCCTTGAGGCCCTCCGGTGATGGAGTTGATGGTCCCGATGGGAGGCCGGTCCCCAGGTTGCTCCTCCCTTCTTAGCGGTTCAGGCTGCGGAAGGGCCCTTGGCCGATCTCCTCTACCCTCAGGCCTGCGTCGGATGAACCTGTCGAGTCGACCTTGCCGAATGAGCTCCTCGATCTCGTCCCGGAGCTGGATGCATTCCTCTGTGTTGTGGCCGTGGTCGCGGTGGTAGAGGCAGAACTTGTTGGGGTTGCGCTTCCCGGGGTGCGTGCGCATCCTCTCCGGCCTAGGGAGCTGCTCCCTGACCTCCATCAATACCTGGGCCTTCGAGGCGTTGAGGGGGGCGTAGTTGCGGAATCTCCCTGGTGGGGAACCCCGTCGAACCCCGTGATCCGGGCTTCTCTGCCTGTGCGCCCGGGGTGGAGTATGGGCGCGCTTATGCCCAGGAGGAGATCGAGAACGCAGCCGGGCTTCCTTTGGCCTTTTTTCAATTGCGGGCTTACTCAAGTCTCCCGCTTGCCGCTCCCTCGCCGTCTCTTCATCCTTCATTTTGAAGGCTTCTTCCGCTCGGGCGTATCCTTCGGCCCGGGCCAGTAAATCAGCAAAATCCCTGGGATACTTCTTCTCCAGGGAGAACAAAAGATCATTCTTCTGAAGGCCACCCTTCAGGGCGGCCATTGCGACTGATTGGTCCAAGTTCCGGACCTCCAACGCCGCGATGTTGAAGCGGTTGATGTAGGCTCGAATGGACTCTCCTTCCCTCTGCTTGATGTTGATGAGGGACTCCGAACCCTTCCGGAGGCGCCGGCTGCTGACAAAATGGGCCACAAATTGGTGGCTCATTTGATTGAAGGAAAAGATGGTACCCGGTTTCAAAGCCGAGTACCAGTTCCTTGCCGCTCCCTTCAAAGTTTACGGGAAGGCCCGACATAGAATGGCATCAGGAGCATCGTGAAGCAGCATCATCGTCCGGAAGGCCTCCAGATGATCAACCGGGTCCGAAGTCCCGTCGTAGCTTTCGAACTGGGGAAGCTTGAAGTTTGGCGAGATCGGTTCCTGCATGATCATTTGGGAGAAGGGAAGGTCAGTACAAATATTCTCACCATAAGCAGGAGGTGCATGGCGGAGTTCTTCGATCCGTCGGTTCATCTCCTGGAGCCTCCGGTCCAGGAAATCCTCTCGACTTCGAGTCTCGAGGGTCCTCTGGCAGAATGGGGACAGAGATCTTCCAGGGGTGGAGTCGTGGTCTGATTGAGGGCTCTCTACCTTCGGGTTCATTTTCTCAGGAAGGACGGGGCGGCTGGCCCAGGTGGCCCGCCCCGCCGTCGGATTCTGGTGTTCCGGGGATGCCCTTTCCGGGCGTACCGATGCCTGCGGCTGCTACTGCTGCATAGCTTGCACAGCTTCGGTGAGGCCTCTGACCTACTGCGCCAGCAGGTCAAACTGCTCCGCGCCGACCGCCGCCGTCGGAGGAGGAGGAGGAGGTTGAGAAACAGGAGGGGAGGTCGGAGCCTGAGATCTGGCCGCGGAGGCCGTGGACCGTCGCGTGGACGCCTTGCGAGGAGGCATCAAGTATGGATCCCGTGGGGGAACAAGGAGTGGGTGTCGGAGGAGACGATCGGGGGCGGCTCTGTTGAACGCTCCTTCAAGAACAAGGGTACTGCGAAGACACAGCCCTTCCTCTAGCGCCAATCCTATTGGTGCAAAAATCCGCTTGCGTCGGAGAAGCTGGAGTCGAGGAAGTCGCGGTCGCCGTCGGGACCTACAAAGAAAGTCTAAACCGGAGGTGGGGTTGCTCCGGCAAGACCCTCCGACGCTCAAGTCAGTTCTCTGCCTCAACAAGAATGGAGTGCTCGAACGGAGAATTTAGCAGAGTTTTTAGATAAAAAATGAGAGCTTATAGAATAACGTATCTGGGGTTCCCCTTTTATAGACGGAGGGGGCAATGAATTGATAGCGACGCCTGTAACCGTCTGGTAGTGGGCCGCCCAGAGTCAGGAAGAATTTATTACGGAGGGTAGTGGAGTGGGATCGTGGCTATCACCGTGGCTCGCCACGTGGAATCAGTTACGGAGAGTGGAGCGACGTCCGCTGTCGTGACTCGTCAGGTAGTGGTGGAATCGCACAGGATCCGCCGTAGGGAGTGGAGCAGAATCGTGGCCGTTAATATGGCCTGCCAGGGAATAATGGAGCTGCGTAGGGTCCGCCGCAGGGAGTGGAGCAGTGTTGTCCGTTACTGTGGCCTGTCAGGGGGCCCAGACTTGTCGGCTGAAGTTCGATTGGAGTCGGTAGCGAGGTCCGGCACCCGTAGGAGTTTGGACGAGGTCTTCCCGCAATCGGAATAGATGACGGAGTCTGACTTCCGTAGGAGTCCGGACGAAGTCTACTTGTAGTCAGGGTCGTGGGCGGAGTCCGGCTCCCGTAGGAGTCCGGACGAAGTCTGTCTGCAAACGTTGGAATCGAGGACGAAGCCCGGCTCCCGTAGGAGTCCGAGTGGAGTCTCCCTGCAATTAAAGTCAAAGGTGAAGTCCGGCTCCCGTAGGAGTCCGGACAAGGCTTACCAGCAGTTGAAGTTGAGGACGGGACCCGACTCCCATAGGAGTCCGGGCGGAGTCTACTTGCGGTTGAAGTCGTGGGCGGAGTCCGGCTCCTGTAGGAGTCCGGACTAAGTCTGTCTGCAGCCGTTGGAGTCGAGGACGAAGCCCGGCTCCCGTAGGAGTTCGGGCGGAGTCTACTTACGGTTGAAGTTGTCGGTGGAGTCCGACTCCCGTAGGAGTCCGGACGAAGTCTGTCTGCAGCCGTTGGAGTCGAGGACGAAGCCTAGCTCCCGTAGGAGTCCGGGCGGAGTCTTCCTGCAATTAAAGTCAAAGGCGAAGTCCGGCTCCCGTAGGAGTTCGGGCGGAGTCTACTTGCGGTTGAAGTCGTGGGCGGAGTCCGGCTCTCGTAGAAGTCCGGGCGGAGTCTACTTGCGGTTGAAGTTGTCGGCAGAGTCCGGCTCCCGTAGGAGTCCGGACGAAGTCTGTCTGCAGTCATTAGAGTCGAGGACGAAGCCCGGCTCCCATAGGAGTCCGGGCGGAGTCTTCCTGCAATTAAAGTCAAAGGCGAAGTCCGGCTCCCGTAGGAGTCCGGTCAAGGCTTACCGGCAGTTGATGTTGAGGACAGAGCCCGGCTCCCGTAGGAGTTCGGGTGGAGTCTACTTGCGGTTGAAGTTGTCGGCGGAGTCTGGCTCCCGTAGGAGTCCGGACGAAGTCTGTCTGCAGCCGTTGGAGTCGAGGACGAAGCCCGGCTCCCGTAGGAGTCCGGACGGAGTCTTCCTGCAATTAAAGTCAAAGGCGAAGTCTGGCTCCCGTAGGAGTCCGGACGAAGCTTACCAGCAGTTGATGTTGAGGACGGAGCCCGGCTCCCGTAGGAGTTCGGGCGGAGTCTACTTGCGGTTGAAGTTGTCGGCGGAGTCCGGCTCCCGTAGGAGTCCGGACGAAGTCTGTCTGCAGCCGTTGGAGTCGAGGATGAAGCCCGGCTCCCGTAGGAGTCCGGGCGGAGGCTTCCTGGAGTTAAAGTCAAAGGCGAAGTCCGGCTCCCGTAGGAGTCCGGTCAAGACTTATCGGCAGTTGATGTTGAGGACGGAGCCCGGCTCCCGTAGGAGTTCGGGCGGAGTCTACTTGCGGTTGAAGTCGTGGGCGGAGTCCGGCTCCCGTAGGAGTCCGGACTAAGTCTGTCTGCAGCCGTTGGAGTCGAGGACGAAGCCCGGCTCCCGTAGGAGTTCGGACGGAGTCTACTTGCGGTTGATGCTGCGATCGGAGCCCGGTTCCCGTAGGAGTCCGGGCGGAGTCCTCCTTGAGCTGATTCTGTTGAGGACTTCGGCTGTGGGTATTTTATACCCAACACACTGATTTCGTTATACATTATATTGAGTGATTTTGATATCACATATTATTTATTTTCTTATCAAATTAGAATAAGAGATATGATTTATGAAGAATTTTGATTTAAAAATAATATGAATTGACAACCTGACTATGTAAAGGATTCCGTCAATAGAGGTAAATACATTGGCAATTGATTTATCCTAAAAATTTATGTCACCAGCGAGACCAGCAATATGTCGCCCGCGAGACCAGTGACAAACCACCAGCGAGATCAGTGGTTTTGAAGGACTTTGCTATCAGATAATTCATAGCCCACTGTAAGATGATACGCAGTGTTATGATCCTGTCACAAAAAAAATATGATCATAGCTTATGGTTGATGAAAAGAACTTGAGAATAAAAAAAATTGAAATCTCGAAAGAAGCTCGATTTTTTTGAAAAAGAAATGAATTTGGCATGAACTATATTGTATAATCGAAATTGATTTCAAATTGATAAACTCTATATGCTTATTTTTTATAAATAATTATTTACTTTAATACCTGAAGAAATTTATTTAAAATGATCATTACTTACTGGACTGTCTAGCTCATTATCTGTTATTTTATTATTTTTATATATGTTGAGAAATTAAAATGATACAAGATATGAATGAAAGAGTGATTAGAAGCAGAACCTCTATACTTTTATTTTAGATCGAAAGTCTTATTGAATTTTGATGTAAGACCTATTGAACATTGTTGAATTTATTGAGATATTAAATTTAAAATTTAGATTGTTATATTTTTAATTTAAATTATTGACTAATTATTCTGTTGTTGTTTTATGATAGTATGATAAGATGCCTTGCATGCTTGTAGGAAGAGTTCTCTATGAGTATGCAGCGATTGCCATGACCTCCGGCTCACGATCTCGGATCGGAGACGTGATAATTAAAAAATTTATTTATGATCTTGTGATAAATTGTTCAAATCATGAGTAGTTAAAGATTTTTGGTGAAAAATTTGATATCCTTATCTAGAATTGATAGACTAATTTTGATGACCAGAAATAGTGATTTCGATTTTAATTAACATTGGTGATATTAATTTTTTTCTTTATGAAATGATTTAATGATGAAGTTGTATAAAAAATTGAAATATCAAAAGTTCGAGGATGAAATTAAAATAGTGAACCTCCAACTTTTGAAAGTACGAATGAGAGAAAATACTTTTCAACTCTCGATTGATTTGGATGTCACTGTGTGACTCATATAAGCATGTTATCCTATTTTACGATGGGTTGATTAATTAAGTGTGGTTGATATTTTGATGAAAAAAAAAGAAATTCTTATTCAAAAAATTAAGATGTTGATTTTCTTCTATTTACAAGAGATGGATTCGATTTCGATCACCTATAAGAAAAATCAAGTCATAAGATATTGAACTTTATTCTTATAAGAAATGAGATCAAGATTATGAAACTTTAAAGTTCAAAAATTTTTGACGAAAATTTTGGGATGAAATTTCTTTTAGAAGGGAAGAATGTGATATCCCAAACCAGAACTAATCCGACCCAACTTCAAAGAGTAACCCAACTGTGCATAGATTTTAAAGCATAAAAAAAAGGAGAAGAAACATCAGGAAGAAGACTTCCGACGGGAGTCCTCTTCTCTGATGAAAAGGAGTTTGAGCCAAACTCCAGGGCTTCTCTATAAGAGGAGACCCTCGTTCCCTCCCTTTCATGAGCATCCACCGCCAAGAAGATGCCGATCTCTCTCTCTCTCTCGCTGTCTTCCTCTCTCTATCCATCTCTTTTGCTTCTGGTTATCATCATCGTGTTCGATGAATCATGGGCTGAGCATCGCCAAGAATCAGGTAAAAATCTCTTAAGGAAGTCTTCATCAAGTTCCTTTGATTATTAGGATGGATTGCAGCTGGTTTATTTGTTGATTTCGAAAAAAAAATCATATTTCAAACTTATCCTATTTTTTCTTCCGTGTTTGATTTGATTCTGGCATTGTCCATCATCATTGTTCGTCGGATCGAAGATCTATGATCTCACCACCATGGGCCGCACCTTCGGCCATCTTTCTCAGCCTTTAGATCCCATTTTCGACCGGCAATCGTCGGATTTCTTTTGATAAAAAAAAAATTATCCCTTGTTTTGGATTGTTTTCGCTCCTCTTTCTTTTGGTTTTTCGATGCCGATGGTCACCGCTGACCGCTGGTTTGGGTTTCTTTAGACTGCGCCGTCACAGTCCCGACAACCACCGACCACCATCGTGCTGGATATGGCTTCCGATCCAAAGAACGAAAGGGGGGACTACAGTCTCCTATTCTGTTTAAACAAACGAAGAAGAAGGAGGAAGAAAGAGAAAAAGAAAAGAAAGAAAAAGAAGAAAAGAAAAAAAAAGAAAAGAAAAAAAAGAGAGAGAAAGAAAGAAAAGAAAAAGAAAAAAAAAGAAGAACAAAAAAAAGAGAAAAAAACTCTCTTTCCTCTGTTCTCTCATTTCCTCTCTTTCTCTCTCTAGTTTTTCTCTCTACTTTCTTTCTCTAAAATTTTTTCTCTCTAGATTATTTATCTCTTTTTATGAATTGCTCTCTCTAAAATTGTATCTCTCTAGAAGTTTATCTTTTTAAAATTTATCAAGAAAAAAAATTTTATTTTGATGAGTTTGAGTGATTTTAACGAAGGGATTCTAATCCATGGTCGCTGATTGGCATGTTGACACCCATCTTGATCAAACTAGATATTATTAGATTTTATCATCCATCATTTTGATGAGTTATTCGTGGAGTAATTGAATCATAATTTGATGAAAATCATCTTGTTCGAATCAATTGAGATGCTAGACTATGTCACCTGATCAATTCAAATTATACCTTATGAATTCTCTCTCTTCTGATTTTCTCTTTCCACTTGATTTATAAACTCAATGAAGGAATCTCGACCCTATCACTTTGAAAATTTGATTTGGTACGATAGTCAAACTTTGGACCATCTATGTCCCAATTAGATTTTGATCAGATGAAATTAGATGATTGGACCAATCTAAACCATTGAATATGGTATTCGTATTCTTTCTGATTATTGGACTTGATCTTGTATAGGGATCGTTGACACCTGATAATCGAATATTGTGATATGATCTATGAACTGAAGATTTTAAAAAAATATTTTTAAAATTATGTGGATTTATTGGAATGCGTATGAGGTAAGTAATGCTTAATTTTTTCTAAATTTATCGATAATTTATAACATATTTTTCTTGACATGATTTGTGAAACGATGCATGAATTAGATGAATGATATTTTATTGTGAAAAATATCTTATTTTGATATGTTATGATGAAGAATGATTGAATATACTGATTTCGTTATACATTATATTAAGTGATTTCGATACCACATGTTATTTATTTTCTTATCGAACTAAAATAAGAGATATGATTTATAAAGAATTTTGATTTAAGAATGATATGAATTGATAACCTGACTATGTAAATGAGCCCACCAATAGGGACAAATACGTTGGCAATTGATTTATCCTGAGGATTTATGTCGCCAGCGAGACTAGCGGTTCCGAAAGACTTTGCTGTCAGATAATTTGTAGCTCACCGTAAGATGATACGCGGTGTTATAATCCTGTCACAGAAAAAATATGGTCATAGTTTATGGTTGATGAAAAGAACTTGAGAATGAAAAAAATTGAAATCTCAAAAGAAACTCAATTTTTTTGAAAAAAAAATGAATTTGGCATGAATTATATTGCATAATCGAAATCGATTTCAAATTGATGAACTCTATATGTTTATTTTTTATAAATAATTATTTATTTTAATACCTAATAAAATCTATTTAAAGTGATCATTGCTTACTGGACTGTCTATCTCATTATCTCTTATTTATTATTTTTACAGATGTTAAGAAATTAAGATGATATAAAATATGAATGGAAGAGTTATTAGAAACAGAACCTCCATACTTTTATTTTAGATTGAAAGACTTATTGAATTTTGATATAAGGCCTATTGAACATTGTTGAATTTATTGAGATATTAAAGTTAGAATTTAGATTGTTATATTTTTGATTTAAATTATTGACTAATTATTCCGCTGTTGTTTTATGATAGCATGATAAGATGCCTTGTATGCTTGTAGGAAGAGTTTTTTATGAGTATATGGCGGTTGCCATGACCTCCGGCTCGCGATCTTGGATCGGGGCATGGCACACATCTTACAAAATTTGAAGTATATTTAAAGTTACACGAATAATTAAAACTGCTCTTAATGTGATGGGGCAATCATGACCATCCTTACTTTGTCACTCACGCATCAAATGTACAAATCACTAAATTATAAATCAATTACAAATTTTCTCTTATGTCTCATTATAATGAGGGTCTTTCTAAGGAGATTTGTGGTATCAATAAGCTGTGTTACTAGCCTCATTTCATGCCTTTTTAGGCCAAGACCTCTACTCAGGCCTGCTTCCAGTCCTGTATTTGATCCGCTCATACTTAATCTGTTAATATTCCCACGTTCATCATTCTGTGGTGATAATGTTAGGTTCTCATGAAGCTGGCAAGACATGCAGAAGAAGTGTCAGGTTTATTTATTTATTTATTTTATTAAATTGAGATGATGAACAAACTATTGCCTCAGATGTCACACCTATCCTCTCCCAATGAATCTTGAATATTGCATCCTGAATATTTGGACCTTAATGATTATAATATTTATGGATCTTCTTCACCTTTTATAAAAGTTAAAATTAATAATCATAATTATGTAGTTTTAGTGCTGAGCAAGTTTTTGGTGCCACATGAGAAGTGTAGTTACTGATAATCCATCTAATTTTTCTTAGTACTATATTTGTTCATGGAAGAATATTGATAAAAACACTTCAAACATGCATGCACGCACACACACACATATCGTCTGCTCTCTTTTGAAAGAATTAAGGTCTCAATCCTACAATCTATAATGAGCAATCTAAATCAAAAGTTTATACTATTCATCATGATCTACATAATAAAATATATCAAGAGACAAAAAAGCTATATCCTCGAGAAGTCTCGTATCGATACATCAAATGGGTGCGATCATCAATGGTTGTAATAGACTAGCGTGGACTATATCATAAGATATTAAATTAAAAATTGATACCCTATACCATGATATACATACCATAAAACATAAATGTTACAAACTTCAGTAGATTGGATGCTTCCAAACTATAGATCATGCAAAATATCATATTAAATCATTAAAATAATATTTTTTTGACTGCTTAACAAATAAATAAATGATCTCCAAAAGACATGATTTTTCTATTTCAAATTAGCTTTTATAATGTAGATCAATATCAATGTTATGGATCCTCCATATGAATTTTCCATCATTGCTTTTAGATCGGTAGGATTAATACCTCAATCTTTCATGAAGGAGAGTATACATCTCTGATCTATAAATACTGTTGGGTAGTCCCTCCTCATGTGGGACTATACCTTTTTAAAATAACAAAAAAAAAAAAAAAAAGCGGAGAATAGAGTCCAAGCACGACTCGTATTGGGGCCTATGTAATTTGTACAGCCAAGCTTTTGTTGAGTGCGTGAAAGCCAGAGACGTGGAAATCGGCATGGAAAAAGAAAAGCATGAAAAGGGGCTGCGGCAATAAAGAGAAGCAGAAGAAAAATAAAAAAAATATTATTTTATTAAATAATTGGATGGTTGATCGTATTTCGAGTTTGATGAAATTTTGATATATTGTTTCTGACATCAAAAACTATAAGTTAAAAGATTTTGATCTTTGAAAAGCTTTCTCCAGTAATTATTTTAAGTATCCACATGTTTGGTGTAATTTATTCCTGTTTATTATTGACATCCTCTTATTTTTTATAATAGAGTTAAGATTTATTCTTAATGACATATATTTGTATAACCTCTAGTTAATCTCGAGAAGACCTGCAGTAATCTTATTATTTTAAATAATGAAAGATTCACATTAAAATTATGGTGTTTCTCTTTGTGGGTTGCTTGATTAGTTTTGCTTATTAATTGTAGTTTTTCTTAATAAATACAAACATGTACATTTCTCATATATATATATATATATATATATATGGTTGCTCATAATTCGGTTTCAGATCAAAAATCGGTCCGAACTGAATCGAAATCGAACAACATATAGTTCAGTTCAGTTTCAATTTTCATTTTCAAAAATTTTGGTTTTCGATTCGATTCGGCTAGAAATCGAAAAACCCAAAAATTGAACCAAAAATCGAATTATGATAAATGATTACTAACTCTTATTTAAATTTATGTTGTTTAATATGTTGAGAACTTGTTGGTTATATGGATGAATGATTAGATATTTAGATTTGATCTATTGTTATAATTTGTTATTATGCTTGATTACTTGTTTGTATTATAGATGATGTAGTTTTTAATATGTTATATTTTACTTATTATTGATTTATTATTTATCAATTATTAATATATTATTATTTATCAATTATTGATTTTTGATATAAAAAATTATCAATTAACAGATTTAACCGATCTTGAATTTAATTAAATGTAATGTAACAAACTAAAAATGAATTGATAATAATTATTCGAATATGTCATTTCAAAAATAAATAATTGAAAATGAAAAAAATTACAAAAAAAAAAAGGAATATCCAAACCGAACTGAATTGAAATTCCCGGTTCAATTTTGATTCGGTTCATCTCTTATTCGGGTCAGATTTCGATTTTTATTTTTTTATTATATGATTTTCGAATTGGATTGGTAACCAAATGAACAGCCCTCTATATATATATATATATATATATATATATATATATATATATATATATATATATGGCACAAAGGAGGAGTCATCTGAACCTAAAATCAAAGAAAACGCACTCCATAAGCATTGGCTCTGAGTAAGTTGAGAAGGAAGGAGATCCGTGCTATGTGATTTAGCCGCCAGCCATTCTGCAATTTGGTTGCCTTCTCTATAGGAATGGGTTTCTTTGAAGCCCCAAATAGATGACCTCATCAAGAGAATGCCTTTGAAAATCAGAACAGTGTTAATTTTGCGAGCAATAGGATCATTAATCCAAGATGTAACTGTTACTGAATCCCCTTCAAGCCAGATTTGGTCAGCAGCAAGAGTTCCTTAATCAACAAGCCGGTGGACCACTTAAAAAATTGCCTTTACTCAAGGAAGATAACACCTTGAGTGCATGTTGTTTCATACTATAAGAAAAGCAAATCAGAAGAAATCATATTTAAGGTATAGACTTGAAGAAAGCTTTTGATAGGTTAAGTTTAGATTATCTGCTAGCAGTATTGAAGGCCCACTGTTAATGGATCAATTGGATTAGAAACATTCTATTCACAGGTAAACTAGCAATCAAATATAAATGGAGATGTTGCGGCCAACTCTCCGTTGTCCATCGTCGGAAACGAGCACCTGCAAGACAGTGTCCACACGAATCAGATCGGTGTCTGGTGGGAACCCTTCGATGCCTAAGTCAGAGAGGAAAGTTGGTGAACAGTATTTTGAATGTTTAAAATAGCAGAGCTCTCCTTAGAAGTGGCTTATCCGTACTGTTCACTTACCTTCCTTTTTATAGATGAGGTTCTTGTAACTATCGGACGTGGTCCTGTGTTTTATGGCACTAAATTATCGGATCATAATCATGTAGTGGGTCATTAATTTTCACTAATTACGTCGTGATATGCGGTGGATAACCGTTCGTGACAATTATGGCATGTTGAGCAGATCAACAGACCATACGTCGGTAGTAGGCGTGACCGTCGGTTGATAATTCTGTCATACCATTAGCTCAAGTCGTTCGCTATTTACCAATAGTGGCCGAACACTAATCGGTCACCGGCTATAAGTTGGTGAAGTTTGTTCAATCGGTTGATGAAGAGTCAGAACTATCAGTTTGATCGATGATCAGTCGGAGTCGCATGTTCGGTCAGCCGGCTATTGCCGAATCAGCGTTGGGAGTTGGTTGGCTTGAGTCGGGGGTCGGTCGGTTTATCCCAATAGTTGACCCCCACTCCCAAGTCCAATGGTGGGTTGGTATGTATACTGCCATGTGGTTAATCACATTGGACGATGGGAGTTATTGCCTGTCATGTCGAACCTTGATTCTCCAGCCTCCTTCCTCGGGATATGGACGGTTGGCTGCTTTGTCATTTTTAAACCGCCACATTGACAGGACGACTTGGTGTCAGTTGTTGGTGTCAGACATCATTTCAGAAAGATGAACCGGCATCGGGTGATTTGCTTCTGACAAGTAGATCTTTGCCACATGTTTGCATATTATTGGGTCGAAACTGTTCACACGGATGAAGATGACGTGGCTTGACCTGGGAACAAGTGTGTTGAACCATCCGACTGATGGTTGGTCTAGATGTTGCCACGTGTCATCATCTAGTGAGTCCTCGGTTTGACTGCTTTTATCTCGTCCGTTGAGGGATCCTATATATAAAGGGTCATCTTCAACCAAATTTTTACTTTCCATTTTGTCTTTTCTAATGTGGAACTCTGTCGGACGGTTACCCCAGCATTCCGATCCTTTTCAGGTTTAGTTGTCTGTTCTTGAGTTCTCCCTCTCTTTTTGAGTTTCTTTAGGGTTTTCTTTCTTTTTATAGCTAGGACTTTTTCTTTTTGAGATGGTCAGTTGGAGAATCTGACTGAGGAACCCCAGTCGGGTTTGGAGGTGGAGACTTCTTCACTTTCGGAATCGAATGTTGAGTGACTCCGGAAGTAGTATCGCATCCTGGAGCAGTATCAGCTTTTCGTCCTTGAGATCGATAGTCGGGTGAATAGCCCTCCTTCAGGCCAGGTGGCCTTCTATTTCGAAGATCTTCGGGTGGGTCTTCAATTTTTGATTTCAGAGTTTGTTTGGAATATTTTGGATTATTACAATCTTTGTCCGGCTTAGCTAGCACCGAACTCGGTCTGACTGATTCTTAGCTTTGCCTTGTTGTATCGGATGCTGCCGATCAAACCTCATCCTTCTCTTTTTTGAGTTTTCTTCATACTCCGATCTCATCCTAAGGTCCGAGGGTGGTGGTTTTTCAACCTTCGGAAAGATCTTTCTTTCATTACCGATCTTCTATCGTCTATTCATGGATGAAAGAACCAGTTCTTCTTCTCCTCTTTCACTCTTCCTTGGGGTTTTTCTTCCCATTGGGGCGATCCATGAACCGATCCCAATGACAATAGTCGAGTGGAGGTCGACGACCGGGAGGATTTCCACAAGCTGAAGGACATAGCAGTCCCGACGCAGAAGGAGTTTGTGATTGAATAGGCCCTTTATGATGCCGGCTTTAGTTCGGCCGCCTGTTTAGGTATAGTATAGTCGGTTATTTTTGACTTCACTTATCTTTTGAGTTGTACTGACTCTTGTCATAATTGCAGCCATGCAGTCGAGGGTGCGAGTGTCTGGCGCCGACATTCGTTAGCATGCGGCTAGGAAGAGAGCAGCATCCGAGGCTGGATCTTCATAACCGCCGAAGAGACGTCAGGCTTCGGCACAAGCTCGAGCGACAACTCTGACTCTAGCTCCAGTTGCTACTTCGACATCGACTAAGGGGTCCAATGCTCTGGCTGCATCGGCTCCTAAGCCGGTTTTGGCACTGTTAGCTCCAACAATTCTCCCTACCGCACCGTCCGAAGATAGGGTGGCTAGGGAAACTACCGAAGCACCATCGGTAGTTCCCTCTATTGAAGAGGTTCGGGTCAAGACAAGAGAATCCGAACAATCTGCTACTGCACCAGTCGCTCCTTTGGTCGGGGCGCAGTCGAGCTCAAGCTTCCCCTCACTTTCCAACATGGGACCATCGATAGGGGACTGAGGAAAAGCCCCAATGACTTTGGTGGAAGATGCGGTGTCGGAGGGCCGCATAATTTATTTCAACTTTCAAGTGCCAAGGACGAATCGACCCTGGCCAATCCAACGTTGGCTAGGCGACTGTGCTGAGTCACCCTTCTTCCAGCTGATCGGGAGCATCGAAAGAAGTGGTCGGTAGCCGAGATGCTCTCATCCTTCTACCTGACAGTGATCGGGGTAATTCTCTTCTTTTTCTTTTCTTCTTTCCTCCTTTTTTTTTTAACCGACCTATCTTCTGTCTGCAGTTAATCCACGACATGATTGACTTGGAAGCTGGCTATTCAAAGTTCGATGACATCTGCAAGTCGTGGATGGATAAGGTGGCAGCCATCGAAGCTGAGAAAGTGGCTGCACTTGAACAACTAAAGTTGGCAGCGAAGCAGGAAGCCAAGCTTCAAGAGGAGGTTTTCTGCCTAGGTGATGACTTAGCATCTTCAGGGACTGAACTTAATTTGGCTTGCGAGGCTATCTTGGCTCTTGAGTTACAAGTCAAGAGCAAGAAGCATTCTATTCACCGGCTTCGATGGGGACAAGATGGGTGCATCGAAGAACTTGAAGCCGAGCATGGTCGTCATCGGGCCAGCTTGGAAAGGCTGGCACTGGCCGAAGAGGAGTTGACCTCCGCACGAGCCGACACTGACTTGGCAAAGGAAGAAGCGGAGTTGTTGAGGGAGGCATTGAGTCGGACGATCGAGGACTTTCGAGGTTTGAAAGAATACAAGGAGGAGATTCTCAAAAATGGATTCACTTCGTACTGTGTCGGGTATGAAGATGGTCGAAAAATTGTATCCGAACCTGAACTTGAGCAGCATCGTTCCTCTTGGGTCAGAAGAGGGAGATACAGAAGAAGAAGCCACGCTGACTCAGAATGGGACACCGACTGTGCCTGTTGATCAAGCCATCGAGTCTGCACTGGAACAAAAGAACAGGGACGGCGATGAAGATTAGTCGGTGTATTTTTTTTTCTTTTTTCTTTGTCTAGTCAGATACTTGTAACTGGGCTTCGATCCAATTTTGTAACTTCTTTTTGATAATGAATGAAAGACATTTTTCTTCCCCGTTTAAACTATTTGTGTGGAATGTTAAGTCTGCAATGTCTACAATGTAAAGTAGCTATCGAACATTAATTGGTGATCCGATCATTCAATAGGGCATGTAGAGTATTTGTTAGTTGCTTAGTCTTTGACGTACTTAATAATTAGGATAACGATGGTAAGTTGAATATCCAATACCCGACACTTGGTCGGGTTTGTATGTCGGATCATTTGATAATTGGTGGCAAGTCGAATATCCTTCGACTGATCGTAGCTATGTCTATATAATTTCAATCCAATCTTGATCGTTTTGATATTTTATTCCACTTACGATGGAGTCGGCGTATTGGTCTTTCGACCATGGTCGGCTTTTACAGTGGAAAGCCTTTATATTTGATGTCGGTCTAAGATCATAGTCGGGATGTCGGTTTTCGTTGATTGTTCAGCTTTTTCAGTGAAAGCCGACATATAGCCAGAAATTGATAGGAATTGACTAAGACTTATGATTCTGAAATTCTGTATTGCATTCCAAAGTAGTGTGTACATGAATAACTTTACTAGTAATACATCTTCAAATTATCGTCATTTCGTGTTCGAGGAATTACCGACCAGTCAAGGGTTTCTAGCCGATAAGCACCCGGTCTGAGTGTCTCAGATATTTTGTAAGGTCCTTCTCAATTTGGAGATAGCTTTCCTTGGTCCAAGGGTTTTGAGATTTTTACTTTTCTCAAGACTAAATCTCCTAGCCGAAAGACCTTCGGTTTAACCCTGGTATTATAATATCGGGCTATTCTTTGCCGATATGTAGCCATACGGACCTGAGCCTGATGTCAGAGTTCTGGAAGGAGATCTAGGTCGGCTCTCCGATATTTGAAATTGCTCGACTTACTATATTGTTCCACCTTGGTTGATGGTAGTCCGATCTCGAGCGGGATCATTGCTTGTCCCATAGCTAAATTGAAGAAAGATTCTCCAATCGATATGCGGAGAGTTGTTCGATACGCCCATAGGATCGGATATAGTTCTTCCATCCAGAGGCCTTTGGCTTCATTCAGTCAGATCTTGAGCCTATGTAAAATTGTTCAGTTGGTTACCTCACCTCTCCATTCGACTGTGGATGATCGACTAACGTGAGTTTATGTGTGATATGAAACTTTGCACAAAATTTTCTGAAATTTTGATTGTCGAATTATCGACCATTGTCGGTAATGATGGTGTGTGGTAAACCAAATCTGTAGATGATGGATTTTTGAATGAAATCTTTCATTTTGCTTTCAGTGATTTACGCCAGAGGTTCAGTTTCTATCCATTTGGTAAAGTAGTCGATGGCGATCACTATGAATTTTCTCTGATCAGAAGTCGGGGGAAAATGATCAAATATGTCAATCCTCCATTGTACGAAGGGTCATGGTGCTACAATCAATGTCAGCTGACTAGCCGGTTGATGTTGTATATTTGCATACTTTTGATATGGTTCACACCTTCGGATGAGTTCAGCTGTATTTTTTTTCATAGTGGGCCAATAAAATCTTTGTCGTAGAACTTTATATGCCAGAGATTTGTCCCCCAAGTGATTTTCATAAATTTCTTCGTGAGCGCATAGTTGGCATCTGTAGGTCCCAAATACTTTAGCAAGGAAAGGGAGAATGACCTTTTGTAGAGATGACCATCCATCATCACATATTGAGAGGCCGTCCATCGGAGTCGCTTAGCTTCCAAGGGGTCTGCAGGAAGGACCTCATTAGTTAAGTATCGAATGATCGGATCCATCCAGCTTGGTTCGGTAGTGAGCTACAATACTTCCTCGATCTTATCGATGCTTGGTTGTTCAAGGCATTCAACGAATGTCCGACCCAACGAGTTGAAAGCGATAGTTGCCAATTGCGAAAGTATGTCAGCCCAAGCATTTTCGATTCTGGGTATATGAAAGATCTCGAAATATTTCAAACTCACGGTAAGATCTTTCACCTTCTGAAGGTACTTCATCATAATGGGGTCTCGGGCTTCAAATTCACTCTTGACCTGTCCAGTAATCGGTTGTGAGTCGGTGAAGACCTTCAGACTATCGATCTTAAGCTCTTTGGCTATCTTCAAGCCAGCTAGGAGTGCTTCATATTCGGTCTGATTATTCGAAGCTTTAAAGTTGAACCGAAGGGCGTATTTAGTGACTACCCCTTCAAAATTTATGAGTATGAGACCGGCTCCACTATCTTGTGCGTTAGATGCTCCATCGGTGTGTAGCACCCAAGTCAACCCTAGGTCGGGCTTGGGAGTCATAACCTGCTTTATTGCATTATCATCTGTATCTTTTGGCTTATTATCGAATATTGTACATTCTGCGATGAAGTCGGCTAGAACTTGCACTTTCATGGATGATCGTGGGCGATATTGTATATCGAATTCATCAAGCTTTCGGCCCACTTTACCATTCGACCCGATGTATCAGGTCGATGCAAGATCACCTTCAACAGCTGATCTATCAGGACCACAATCGGATGTGCTCGAAAGTACGGACGAAGTCGTTGTATCGATATAATTAGAGCATGGATCATTTTCTCCACTTTTGAATATCAGACTTCGACATTATGGAGTACTTTACTGGTATAGTAGATCGATCGATGGATTCAATTTTCATCCTCCTGAATGAGCACCGAACTAACCACCTCTGTTGAAGTCACCAAGTAGAGATACAATGTCTCTCCGACCTTCAATTTTGTAAGCAAAGATGGAGAAGCCAAGTATTTTTTCAAGTCTTCAAAGGACTGTCGGCATTCATTCGACCATGAGAAGTCCTTCGTCTGCTATAGAGTCTTGAAAAATAGCAAGCATCTCTCGACCGACCTAGAAATAAATCGATTGAGTGCGGCGATCCTTTCATTGAGTTACTGTATCTCTTTCTTTGAGTTCGAGTGTTTCATATCGATGACGGTCTTTATCTTTTCAAAATTAACCTTGATTTCTCATTATGAAACAAGAAATCAGAAAAATTTCTTAGAGGTTACTTCGAACGCACACTTGGTCGGGTTTAACTTCATCTGATGTCATCGAAGCATGCCAAAGGCTTCCTCCAGGTCCTGAATATGATCTGAAGTTTAGAGACTCTTCACCAGCATGTCGTCCATATATACTTTCATATTCCATCTGATTTGTGTCTTGAAGATCTTATTGACGAGCCATTAATAGGTAGCTCCGATATTTTTCCGACGGAAAGGTATTACTCTGTAGTAGTATATGTCTTTGTCGGTTACAAAAGCTGTATGCTCTTCATCTTCTGATGTCATTCGGATCTGATTATATCTGACGAAAGCATCTATGAAACTCAGAAGTCGATGGTCAGAAGTTGCATCAATCAGTTGATCAATTTTCGATAATAGGAAGCTGTCCTACAGACAAGCTTCGTTCAGATCAGTGTAGTCGATACAGATTCTTCACTTTCCATTGACTTTTCTCACCATCACCATATTGGCGAGCCAATCAGGATATGTAGCCTCTCTGATGAAGCCTGCTGCGGGGAGCTTGTCGACTTCTTCATCAATGACCTTTTATCTTTTAGGATCGAAAGGTCGCTTCTTCTGTCTCACCGGCTTAACATTCGGGTTAATGTTAAGTCGGTGAGTTATTACTTTTGAAGGGATCCCGGACATCTCAGTGGTCGATCAAGCAAAAATATCAACGTTGGCTTTGAGTATTTTTATTAATTGTTGCCACTCTGAGTCGGGCAGTTGCGATCCAATTTGGACCATTTTCTCGGGATCTTCTTCTCTTAATAGGATAGGAACCAGTTGTTCAGCTGGTTCATCCCTTTTCTGATTCTTTCTTTGGTCCAATTTATCGACAGACAGAGTCTTCGGATTTATTATTTTGAGTGGAGACAAGAAAGCAATATTGGACAAGTTGTTGATCTCCATACATTTTTTTAATTTTATTTCTAGTCAAAAATTGGACTAATAAATAATATATCGAAACCACTGCTCTTAGAGCATTAAGTCCAGATCGTCTAAGTATGGCATTATAAGCCGAAAGTACTCGAACTATCATAAATGTTATGAAAATGGTGCTCTGTTGTGGTTCGATCTCAGCGGTTAAGGGGAGAGATATTTCTCCTTCCATTGTGACAGCATTTCCTGTGAAACTGACCAATGGCATCGAGACTCTTCTGAGTCGATCAGTCGGTAGTCGCATTCAGGAGAAAGTCAAATAAAACAAAACATCAGTTGAACTTTCATTATCTATAAAGATTCTTTTTACATCATAATTTGCTATTGTTGTCGAGACAACAATAGCATCATCATGGAGAGTCTGAATTCTCTGAACATCCTCTTCTAAAAAAGTTATTACACTATTGAGTCATCTTCATTTTGCCGACTCTTCTTCGGAAGTTACCCCCCAGCTCGATCGTTCGGAGATCATATTGATCACCCCTGCAGTTGGTTGATTATTTACAGCTTCAGCTTGGAGCTGAGGTCATCGATCGATAGGAGGTTGGGTTGGCGGGTCTCTTCGGTATTTTCTGAGGTAGCCTCATCAGATCAGGGTTTCTATCTCATCCCTGAGTTGAATGCATTGTTCGGTATCGTGACCGTGATCACGATGGAACCGACAATACTTTTTTCGATCGTGGCTCCTCAATGGTGCTTTCATTGACGGAGGGTGTCGCAAATATTTTGTTCCTTCGATCTCCATGAGAATCTATGCATGAAGAGCAGAAAGGGGAGTATAGGAGTCATACTTGCCATAACTCGACCTTGGACTCCGTCGTCAGGGCGAAGCTTGCTTATTGGAAGGTGGTCGACTTGATTCAGCCGGAGCTCCACCCTTCTTTTGTTTTCTTTTCTTCTGACCCTTGCCCTCTGTTTGGCGACAATCAGAAGCTCCTTCGTCTGTGCGCATATACTTGTATGCACGCTCCAGAAGCTCCTTCGTTTGCGGGCATATACTTATATGCACGCTCCAAAAGTTCAGCATAAGTCCGAGGGAGATTTTTATCTAGAGAATATATAAATCGTGATCCCCTCAGACATCTTTTCATAGCCGATATAGCCATGTCTTCATTGAGGTCCTTGACCTTAAGCGTGGCCGCATTAAAGCGAGCCATGAAATCCCAAAGTGTCTCAGTTTCTCCTTGCTTGATCGAGAAGAGACTGTCAGAGGTTCGTGGTGGCCTTCGACTGGTGCTGAAGTGAGCCATGAAAGAATGTTCTAGCTGCCTGAAAGAAGTATATGCTTCTCGACTGAAGCTCAGAATACCAGGCTTGAGCGGCTTTCCGAAGAGTGGCCGGGAAGCCGACGCACAGGAGGGCATCGGTCGCCCCCTGAATCATCATGAGAGCTTTGTAGCTCTCAAGATGATCGATTGGATCGGTGGAGTCGTCGTATGGCTCCATTTGAGGTATCTTGAATCGAGATGGGATTAGTTGGTCTAAGATATGGTAAGAAAGGGACTGCGCAATATGAAAGTTGTGGTCATTGGAGGACTTCTGACCTTCCACTTGGAGCTGAACAAGATGGCGATTGATCTCCTAAAATTTGCATTCATAATCATCGAATCACCATTGAAAAACTCTGGGAGTAGAACCACTCAACGAGTTTGAAGGAGAAGCGGTGGGTGTTCGTGGCCGTTTCTCCTTCCTAATACTGTTGAGATGGGTAGGAGTGGGGGAATGCCGTGAACGATGAGGGGCATGTCAAGAGTGCTGAGAATATCCTTGCTCATCTCGACAGGGAAGTCGAGATAGTCGCTTCAAAGAAAAAGACAGTGATCGCCGTGGATGACGGCGGCTGTGCTTGAAGGCACCGACTGTGCCATTAGTTGCTCTGCCAGTGGCTGTAGTTGCTGGGTTTGCTGTTGCTGGAGGCTTTTGACTGCCTCCGCAAGAACATTCATTTGCTGCACAAGTGCAGCGATCTGGACGTCCGTGGTGATCACGGGACGTGAGGAGCTAGGCTCTGCTACTGGAGGAGGGGGAGGAACCTCTTCCCGATGAGAAGAGTGCCTCGCTGATCCGGTTGCAGTCGAGCATTGGGCTCTGATTTTTGTCATGGCGAATATGATCCTCTGGTCCCCTACCTGGCGTGCCTATCTATTGCAGCCAACTCTCCATCGCCTATTGCCAGGAACGAGCACCTGCAAGACAACGTCCACACGGACTGGATCGGTGTTCGACGGGGACCCTTCGATGCCTAAGTCAGAGAGAAAAGTTGGTGAACAGTATTTTGAATGTTTAGAATAGCAAAACTCTCCTCAGAAGTGGTTTACCCATGCTATTCACTTACCCCTCTTTTTATAGATGAGATTCTTGTAACCGTCGGACGTGGTTCCATATTTTATGGCGCTAAATTATTGGGCCATAATCATATAGTGGATCATTAATTTTCACTAATTACACCATGATATGTGGTGGATAACCGTTCGTGATGGTTATGGCATGTTGAGCAGATCAACCGACCATACGTCGGTAGTAGGCGTGGCCGTTGGTTGATAATTCTATCATACCGTCAGCTCAAATAGTCCGCTATTTACTAATAGTGACCGAATACTAATCGGTCACCGACTATAAGTCAGTGAAGTTTGTTCAATCGGTTGATGAAGAGTCGGAACTGTCAGTTTAGCCGATGATCAATCGGAGTCGTATGTTCGGTCAGTTGGCTATTGCCGAGTCGGAGTCAGGAGTCGGTTGGCTTGAGTCGGAGGTCGATCAATTTATCCCAACAGGAGAAACTAAAATTTGGATATATTGTAATTGAGATATTCACCAAGGAGACCCTCTATCTCCCTTCCTTTCCATCTCGACAGCGGAATGCACTGTATATATATTTTAAATAAAGTAAGCTATACTAACTTGATTGAAGGTCTTGGTAATGTTCGGAATCAAGGAAGTATTAAACTGTTACAATATGCTGATGACACTTTAATTTTTTCCTGACGTGAAATGCATGTTTTTAAACTAATTATCTTGTAGCTTCGAGTTGGTCTCTAAACTGTCTACCAACTTTCCAAAATCAGTGCCTCTCAAATAGCTTAAATTTCCATTGGGAGAAAATAGACTGAAGGCAGCTTCATGCTGCAGCTAGTTGAGCTGTAAATTCTATGACAGCTACCTCTCAAACACTTTGATTTTCCACTCTTTTCTAGCTAACAGAACAAAATGAATGGCTTCCACTGATTTCAAGAGTAAAGAGTAGATGAGGAGACTTGCAACATGACAAACCTTTTTTTTTTTTTTTTGCTTATGATGGCAGGCTTACACCAACTTATTCAATGCTTATGACTCTTCCTCCATAATTCATGGGCAAACACAAGTTACCAGCTTGGTTGATCAGGAAAATTGATCGTTGTAGAAGAACCTTGTTATGGTCAGGCAAAGAATACATGAAGGTCTCAAATGCTTGATAAACTGGAAACAAGCATGGAAGAGCAAAGAAGAAGATGATTTGGCAATCAAGGATATGAACCTTATGAATCAATTCCTATGGGCTAAGCAGGGCTGGGGAAACATCACAATGGAAAATGGTCTTTGGAGGATTATATTAGCTTCTGCTTACCACAGGAAAACAAGCTATGTGGAAGTATATACTGAATACACTACTTCCATTTTGGAAGAGAGTTGGCTTCAATTAAGTTGGCTAATGGCAGGAAGATCAATTTCTAGGAAAAGAATTGGCTAAATTATTCACCGCTTGATGATACTACTCCGACCTATATCAATACCACAAGAAAAAATGTGGAACAAAAGCCATGGAATGGAGTAAAAGACATTCATGTTGGTAGATTAAGGTGACAAGACGTCAGAGTTGCAGAGTTGGAAGGCTGCAATGAAATGGGGAAGTTGCTTGACAGGCTACTGTCAAGACACTGGGCAAAACCGGCTAGCATTGTTTCTGACACGAAAGGCACAGGACATACTGAGCAAACTGATGGTGGTTATGCCCAGTTTGTAGGGACTAGGGTGTTGAGATGTCTTAGGTGTTGATACCTCATTGATCCAGTCTGAGATGCTTGGTAAGAACCATGTTGGATCAGATTCTCTCTCTCTCTCTCTCTCTCAGGAAATGTTATCCTCTTGGCATCAAACAATAGATTTTTGTGATATGCGAAGGATATAATCCTATAAATAAAAGGTGTCACCTGGTTAAACCATTAAAAATTGCTGTATTATCACCAATGACTTGTAGAAATTATATCCTATAGCAGGTGGACCATACTATGATACTGATCAGATTTTCCAATTTTGTGGACTTCATTTATCATGCAACTTGTCTTGGATTATCTCCCTCTCACCTCATCTTGGATTGTTCCTATGGTGCATTGCTAATTTGGTGCACCTCATATATAAAGTATAATTTCTTACTTACTTGGGTTCGTATCTTATCTATACTATTGGGGGCTAGAATTAGGCTCCGGCTGAGCCGACTTCAGGCCGAGCTTCGGGCAAGACTTGAATAAATTTAGATCAAGTTTGGGCTAAGCTCTAGAGCCCATTTGATTTTCGGATCAGGTTTATGCATATCATTGGCTCGGCCGAGTTTGGCCTAAGCTCGAGCCTAGCTTGTTTGCAAAAGCTAAGGATGAGGAAAATGGTGACGATGAGATTTCGCCCTTGTAGGAGGATCTTGAATGCGAAACTGATGATGTCAACAGTAATCCGGCAGCAGTCGGCCACAAGTGCCCGTGCCTGATAGGGCTTCCTTGCAAAAGTGAGTAGCATGAGGATCGTGATCTAAGTACCTATTGCAAAATTGATGATGTTAGAGCTTCTAGCTATTTTCTTTTCTGATGCACATTGATGTATTTACTCTAGATTGGTTTAATATATCCAGTTTACTAAAAAAAGAAAATAGATCAAGTGAGATGCAACCATCTGAGATTCGGAACCAATTTTCTCTCCATGGAAAAGGAGTTACAGGCTGTTGACAGTAAAAGGTTTATTCCTGCTTTCGAACTGGTTATTATCTAGTGGTGTGCTGTCCAATTATTAAAAGGATAGGGGCTTATATTAAAACAAAATTCAAGGTAAGGGGTTCTCCAGGATAATTTTTTTCTTGCTGAAACATAGCTATTAGGTAGGCTGAATGAGGAAATAATTCAGATAACGCTGGGATTTTCTGGTTATGGTGATCTGGTGGAGAATCAGGATGGAAAGAGAGAAGGATCGTCAAGGCCGCATCAATTTCTTTGGAGTACATTATTGGAGATATCAAGTACTACTGAAATACGTAGGCTTCAATATGATGTAGATTTAAAGATTATACCCTCATTCATTTCAACTTCCCAATGAAATGGAACCATGGAGAAACCTACTTTCTTATTAAAATGAGAAAGAAAAAAAAGAACCAAATGCAATTAAGGTGAATATCCAATAAACAACTTGGACTCTGGTCCAACAATTAGATTGTTTTCTGATCTTTTACTATTTTGCTTAAAGCTTGTCTATAGTTTGGTAGAAACCTTTATTGGAATATGCCGATGCTTGACGTAATCAATTGATGCATGTCATGAACGAAATTTCTGTCAGAATGTATTATAGAACTCTTTGTTTGACTGTTACATTTGCTGAGGCCTCTCATCTATTACAACCCATTCAAATCTCTATATTTCAGTTATGTTTGATGGAGATGGAAAACGTTCAGAGGTTCCTACACTGTAGGACCTCAATTTGTTCTGGTTACGTATTTGCTTTGAAAAATATTATTATGCCTGTGCTCGCAATTGAAGTCACATATTGATCTAGTCAAGTGCAGAATCTGATCATTTCCATGCAGGTCCACATGCATGTGCAAGAATAAACTTTGTGATTTACTTTTATTTGTTTCTTTTCCTGCAAAACATTGTAAAAAAATTACACGATGTGAATAAAAGTCTCTATTAATTATTGGTGCGGTGGTTGGTAGTCATCCATGAAAGCAGAATTTATCAGATCACAAGAAAGACTACGGAAGAAACGATGACTCCATGAATTGAATTTCTTCTTCAGATAGCGATGTATCCGATTAAAAAATGAAAAGAAGTAGTATCTTTAGATTATACCATGCACCATTACTAACTTGTGGCCTATATTGTGGCTGGAGTTGGTTGGATGAATGATTTCTATGTATTTTTCTTTGATTCCTTCTTCTTCTTTTCTTTTTTTTATACTTATCTTTAGTTTAAATGCATGTCAACCAGGCTGCGTGCCCACTCTTTTTAATTTCCAGATGATCATATTTTCTTTCAAGTAGAATAGCTGGTAACTTGTTTTCAGGTTCTGATGAACTTTGAGCCACCAATTGTTTGGAGGAAGTGGGGTTTTATAATACCAGACAATGACCCCAGTGTGGAGACTGGTGGTCACACCAATGGAGGCGTTTCAAAATGGAGGAAGGACTGACCTCAGCCTTCTTTCAAATGGAGAGAGCTCGGGACAATTCCCCAACCGCTCCAACATTACACCCAACTGAGAATGGAGAGAGGAGAACAAGGAGTCAAAAAGTAGCGAAAAACCCAACATAAACAAAGATTTAGGTCTTCTACTATTTTCAAAGAACATTAGAAAATTACAGATTCTTTGCTGGGAGTGCAACCACACTGACATAAACAAAAGTTGGCTGCCAATGTTTCATGATGAACTCAAACCTAAAGTACTAGTTGATGGTCTGACAGTCAAAAGTTAGATCTGTGCCCTATCTGTTGTTGGTGAGCCTGGTAATCTCTTACAATGTTAAACCAATTTGGAAGGAAATGGCTTCTGTGATTGATATCTTGGTCGGAGAGATTGGAGTGATGCTGAATCTAAAAGTACGCATTTCTCTGCATATGCTGGACATTAGTGCGGCCAAAATATGGATCTATAGAACTGTGAGAAGAATTGGAGAAGTTACAAGCACTAGTTACCAAAGCAACCCTGGCATATTAAGTTTCTTGGAATCCAATGAAACTCTACCAGCTGGGGGCCTTGACCGGTCATCATGTAAGATAGAATAGATTAATCTAATAATCTTTACTGACTCTGTAAGATGGACCAGATGCAAGCTTTGGTCGGTGAAGAAGACCACAATGGTTAATTACCTTGAACCTGAGTAGCATAAGAATTTTTTTTTTTATTTCCCCATAGTCTCCACAAAGTTCACATTAGATATATATATATATATATATATATATATATATATATATATATATATATATATATATATAATCCCAAAGATTTTCAAAGTTTCCACTGATAGAATTTTAGAGATGCTTCAAACCTTCTATATTTACCTACATACTTGCCATAATTACTTGGACAAGTTGGACTGCTCCATCATGAATTGATTTACGGAATTTTATAAGAATCCTGAAGATTTACCAAACTTTTCGTATTTATCAGGATACTTTCCACATTTATTTGGTCAAGTTAGGCAGCTTGGTCATAGACGGATATACAGGATGTGATAGAATCCCAAAGATTGATTTAGAGATTTATATATATATGTTGAATTGATTTTATAAGCATGCATAATTTGCACAAATCATGTATATATATACCTCATTGATATGCTCAATAAAATCAAGCCATTCTAATCTATCATTTTTTCATGGTATCAAAGCAAGGTTCTTAGGTCTGTATATCTCTTTTTTCTCTAATATTTTATCTTCAAAAATATTTTTTCTCTCTATCCTACTATATGGACTCACCCATGTTAAACAATGAAATCTCTACCTTTTCTCTAAACTACCTATATCCATCTGATAATCAAGGTGTAGCTCTTAGTATCTTGTTTTCTTAATGGTGATAACTACTCCACTTGAAAAATAACCACGAGAAATGCCCTCCTTGTCAAAAACAAGTATTGCTTTGTTGATGGATTTTTGTCAAAACCATCAGCCGTCTTTCCGATATTCAAATATGGGAAAAATGCAATTCCATGGTTGTTTCATGGATTTTCAATTCTTTATCAAGAGATCTCCACCAGAGTATTGCGTATGTTGATACAGCATAAGATATGTAGAAGAATCTTGAAGAATGGTTCTCTTAAAAAAATGAGATCCGGATTTATTAACTTCGTTGTGATATTGTCTTGCATGAACAAAAGCAACATTTTATCATGGCATACTTTACTACTCTTAAAGGTTACTGGGATGAGTTGGGAACCTACACAGCTATCCCAACCTGCAAGTGTGCAGCATCAAAGGAGCTAATTACCATAATCGAGTGGGAGAAAGTTCATCAATTTTTGATGTGCTTGTATGATAATTTTGCCATCATTCGTACATAAATATTAGCGATATAGATCCTTTTCCTAATATCAATAGAGCCTACTCCTTAATCTGTTAAGAAGAGAAATAACAAGTATTGGCTTCTCTTAATATGCCTCGTATTGAAGCAACGGCACATGCTACCAAAGGAGGACCATCCAATGGTGAGCAAAATATGAGCAAAGATAAAAGAAAGATTATATGTATTTATTGTGAACTGTCTAACCACACAAAAGAGACTTGCTACAAACTTGTTGACTATCCTCCAAATTAGGTGCCACAAGTCCATGGTTCAAATAAGGTCGGGCAGAATACCAAGCACCAAGGAAATGGACTTGCTACTCAAGTATCTCATTCTTATGCTGTTACTGTTGCTAATGATATCTCTTGTATTGTAAGTGAGGATACTGAAACTTCTCCCATGCTTGGGTTAATTGCTAGTCAATACAAACAACTCATCATGAATCTCCTCAACCAAGACAAATAATCACCCCAAGTCAATCTTGCTAGTAAGTGATATTGCAACCATACTTTTCTTAAATCTGATGATTGGGTTATAGATAGTGGGACTTTAGACCATATGGCACCCAATCTCTCTAATATAACAAATATCATTGAGTGCCTCGACATCAAGCCTATTAAGCTATCCAATGGTACTTATATTCCGATCTCTCATACCAACAAGGTCCATTTATTATCTGATATACCTCTACATGATGTTTCATATATTCCAAATTTCTACTTCAACTTGTTATCGGGAGCAAAATAACCAATGCCTTGAATTGTGCTGTCGTATTTTTTCCAACCTTTTGTATTATTTAGGACCTTACCTCGAAGAAGCTGATTGGTGTAGGAGAAATGCATGATGATGTATATCACTTTGTTCAGCCATCTGCTAGGAGAGCATCATCGACAGTATTTGGTCTTTCTTCATTGTGGCACTTACGACTTGGTCATCCTTTCTCAGTCCGTTTATCCTCCCTTTCTAATAATCTTTCCAAAATTCTTCTTGATAGCAATCTTCATTGTGAAACTTGTCATCTATCAAGACAAACTCCAAATTCATTTTCATTAAGTAATAATAGAAGAGAATGTTACTTTGCTTTAATTCATTGTGATATTTGGGATGGATATCGCACACCTTTATATACTAGCGTACATTATTTTCTTACTATTGCAGATGACTATTCTAGATATACGGAGGTTTATTTGATGAAACATAAATCTAAAGCTTCCATCTTTATCAAGATATTTTGTGCTATGGTTAAAACTCAATTTAATTGTTTAGCTAGCTAGGATCATTAGAACTAATAATGGTTGGGAGTTCACATTTATGCATGCTTATTTTCATGAAAATGGTGTAATCCATCAATTAACATGTGTGGATACATCTCAATAAAATGGAATAGCTGAATGCAAACATTGTCACCTTTTGGAAGTTGCTCGTGCCTTACTTTTTAAAGCTTATTTACCTTTATCATTTTGGGGTGAGTGCATTGTCACTGTAATATATTTGATTAATCATCTTCCTTCACCTATTCTACCTGAAAAAAATATCTCATGAAGTGTTATTAAAAAGTCCACTAGACTATCACCAATTACGTATCTTTGATTGTCTTTGTTATGTACATAATCATACCCATAATTACCATAAATTTTCTCTACAAGCTACTCGGTGTATTTTTGTAGGTTATCCTTTTGGTCAAAAGGGCTATAGGGTTTCTGATCTTGAAATCCATCAAGTTTTTATTTTACATGATATTAAGTTTTATGAAATAATCTTTTCTTTTAAAGATTATCCTGACTTGCATTCAAGACTGATAGTTTCCTTACCCACATTTGATTATGAAGATGATCAAGTTGTGACCACTACCTTTATTTCAACTGATGGTGTTTATGACCAACCTACAAAATAAATTCAATCTTCAAATAGTACTTTTTAACATTCCAATCGAACTCATACTCGTCCTTCATACCTCAAGGATTATATTTGTTCGATTTTTCATGATACATCCTGCATCCCTTCACAACCAATAGTAGATTTAGGTACGGCTTATCCTATTTCCTCCTATATCACTTATTCTCATTTTTCTCTCTCATACATTACTTTTCTCTCGACCATCTCCTTCAATAATGAGCCTACTAGTTATTCACACGTAGTTAAAAACCTCACTGGCAAAAAGACATGGCATCCATACTAGAAGTATTAGAAAAAAAAATAAGATATGGTCTTTAGTGTCTCTTCCTCCGGGCAAAATTCCCATTGAAAGAAAATGGATTTATAAAATCAAGTATAAATCTAATGGCACTATTAAGCAATATAAAGCTCACCTTATTGCTAAGGGCTGTACATAAACTAAAGGTCTTGATTATCATGAAACATTTACACCAGTTGCCAAACTAGTTATAGTATACTACCTTCTTGCTATTGCATCTATCCGTGGCTAGCTCTTATATCAATTTGATGTCAATAATATATTTCTACATGGTGATTTACATGAAGATGTATATATGCACTGGGTTTGGCACGATAGGGAGAGCATCATGTTTGCAAGCTACATAAGTCCATCTATGGTCAATCTCATAGAATTGATTTGAGAAGTTTACCTCTGTTATTAAAGCAACAGGTTACAAGAAATCCAATATAGATTATTCACTTTTTACACTCAATATTGATTCAGACTTCAGCAACCCTCGTATATATTGACGACATTATCATGACTAGTAGTGATCCTCAACAAATTGTCACACTCAAGTAATTCTTAAACACTCATTTTTACATCAAGGATCTCGGCTCCCTTAAATATTTTCTTGGTATCGAAGTGGCATGCTCTTCCAAAGGTATTTTTCTTAATCAACACAAGTTTACATTAGACATTCTTTCTGAGATTGGATTGTTAGGTGCCAAATTATGTGACTTTCCTATGCAACATAAGTTGAGACTCACTGATGATGGTGTTCCACTAAAAGATCCTTCTTCTTATGGGTGGTTGGTTGGTCGCTTAATTTATTTGACAATCACCAGGCAAGAAATTATATATTCGATTTATATCCTCAGTCAATTTATACAAAATTCAAAAAAGCCACACTATGATGCTGCCATCCATGTATTATGCTATTTAAAATCATCTCTTGATAAAGGATTGCTTCTTCCATCCTTTGGTGATCTCACTTTACATACTTATGCTAATTCAGATTGGGCTACTTGTCTAATAACTCGACGATCTACAATGGGCTACTTCACTCTATTAGGATCTTCTCCTATTTCATGGAAGATAAAGAAACAATCCATTTCCACTCTTTTGTTGAGGCTAAATATAGATCTATGGTAGCTGCCACATGTGAGTTGTTATGGCTCAAGTCCTTATTATCTGGTCTAGGTGCTGCGCATATCCAGCCTATAAAGTTATACTGTGATAATCAAGCCGCACTTCATATTACCGCTAATCCAGTATTTCATGAATGCACTAAGCACATCGAAATTGATTGCCACATAGTTCGTGAATGTATTCAAATGGATGATATCTCCATTGCACATGTTCTTAGTGATTATCAATTAGCCAATATCTTTACCAAATCACTAGGACGTGATCAGTTTCTCTTTCTTAGTGGCAAGTTGGCTGTTATGGATCTCCATGCTCCAACTTGAGGGAGAGTGATAAAATCTCAAAAATTTTCAAACTTTTCACTGATAGAATTCTAGAGATTCTTCAAATCTTCTATATTTACTTGCATACTCGCCATGATTACTTGGATATTTTGGGCAGCTCCATCATGAATTGATTTACGAAATTAGATAAGAATCCTAAAAATTCACTAAACTTCTCACATTTATCGGGATACTTTTCATATTTATTTGGTCAATTGGGCAGCTTTGTCATAGATGAATCTACAAAAATATTTGATAGAATCTCAAAGATTGATTTATGAGATTTGTATACATGTTGAATTGATTTTGTAAACATACTGAATTTACACAAATGATGTATATATATATCTCATTGATATGCTCAATAAAATCAAGCCATTCTTATCTATCATTTCTTCATATACATATATATATTGTAAGCTTCAACTTTAAGTCTACTAATCAAAAACAATGAGGGAAGTCTTTTATTTTCAATGCCAATATTGGGAGTCACTTGAGTAGGGCTAAAACCGAATCGAATTCCAGTATATCCATATCCATATTTCTTTTATTTGATGAATATAGATATGAATATGATACAAGTTCGATACTGAAAGTATGGATATAAATATGGATATAAGTTAGATAACTAAACTTTATGACCATAAAATTAAAGATACTACTAAGTAAATTATAAATCAAATTAATAGCATGTTAATGTGGTTATATATTTTTCTTAAAAATTGATGAGTGCTATATAAAATTAAACAAGATTACAAATAGAATCACATATTCGGATATGGATCTGATAGTTGTCTATCTATATCCATATCCATATTCATTTTTCTTTGATAGATATAGATATGGATATGGATATTAGTCAGATACTTAAATTAAATTTTTATTCATATCCGATAGATTCAGATACGAAAATAGATTCAGATAGATATTATCTGACCCACTTTCACCCTTACTCCTAGGATTCAAGATTTATAAACTTTATGGTGTAGACTATAGGTTAGTGCGGTTTGGCAAGTTTCCAAACAATGTTTGTATATTTTTGCACAAATCATTATAGTGTTGGTGTTATCACCGGTGTCAACTATATATGACCAATATGTACTAACATAATAGCTGGAAACAAAATTGAGTATACATAACTTATTAAGGGGATAAAGATGTACTTTGGATAAAACATTCATTTGCATATAAAGCCCTCAAAAAAGGAGTGTGAATCTGGTCATTGACCTTTTGAAAATTGAAAATTACAAATTTATTGCTCCAAGTATTTTTTTATCCCCACCAAGATTGTACTATATATATAAGTGGCACAAAGAACACATAGCCAAATATTCCGCATGCAAGAAATCATAAAATCTATAATATTATTTAGTGATATTTTTAAAATATACATTACCCCATTTTTATGATAAATTACTAGGTATTAGCTTGTAACTCATCTATATTATAGATCAACAACATTATGTAGTAACATTTTTTTAAAAACAATAGTAAAAAATAATGCTTTAATCCCTTATTTTTGATTGTTCATCTTATATTAGTTTGTTGGTCATCTCTATTTTTCTTTCCAATATTAGAAATGCCTTTTTTTTTTGTGAAAAGAAATACTTTTTAAAGATATGATTAGCTAACACTAAATAAAAAGTGCTAGATAAGAGCAAGCATTAGTGCCGAATATAATACCACTCAAATATAGAGATGTGAGATTGGCTTAGCTAAAAATCTTAATTACCAATTTAAATATATTTTGTATTAAAGTATATTAAAAATTAAAAATTATTTAAATAAATATATAATATAAAATTAATATTAGAAGTGTATGTATTAATACTAATTGTAGTATAAGAAAAGTTATCTATGCTTTACAAAACTCTTAAGAAAAAAATTATATGCAAATATAAGAATGTGTTGAAGTTATTGATGCCCTTAACTTTTTTAATGAAATAATTTCAAAAATATAATCACTACAACAAAAATGACCATTAGTGGCATTTAAAAATGCCACTATAGGTCAGAAAAATTGCCGCAAATATTTTTACCGATATTTTTGTGGTATTTTCTTATATACCATCTTAAGATGGCATTGACAATTAATTATCAATATTTTCAAGAAAAATATGAATAAAAATTTTTATTTTAATGGCATATAAAGTACCTTTGAAATTTTAATGTTGGTATTTTTTTTATATGTCTATAAAAATTATCAAAAAATAAATTATACATCCTAGAATTAGAGCAAAGAGAGATATTCAAAGCAATGACCTCTTGTTTGAATGCCAAGCTCTTAGCCACCAAACTATACCTCATATTATTCATATATAAAAATATTTTTTTTACTTATTACCATACATTCATATCATTAAATAAGTAATCCTAAGAATATATATTTATAATAATATATCTTAGGAGATTGGTATGACTAAACTAAGCTCTATAAAAAAATCAATAATTTAAAATTTTAGCGATATTTTTTTAAGATCTAAGAAATTATAATATTATTTACCGACATATTAGTTAAATACCATAATAGCAGTTTTGATTTTTAGCACTTCCGATTATATGATGTAAAATATAAATTTATAGTGGTTTTTATAATACAGTATCACTAATAAAAAAAAATTATTGGAAGATAGTGGTAGTTTTATCCAAATATAGCAAAAATAAGAAATTTAGTGGCATATAATAAGAAATGGTACAAGCAATTTGCTGTTAAAATCATTTTTATTGTAGTGAATAAAAGAAATAAAATGAAGTTAATTATTCATTTTTCTATCAAAGAGACGGGGATTGGCTTTTTTAATGAAAAAATTAATTATTAAAATATGAAATATCATGATATATTTTCAATGAGTATATTTTATAGTGTGAATAAGTTTTTAAGAATTATAATATATCCTCTTTAAATAAGTAGATTATTGTCATAAGGCTGGCTGGTTCTTACGCAACTAAGGTTTACTAATTTAGGTGGTATATAAAATAGCTTTTAGATATTTTTTATCCAGATAATATTCCTCTTGGATGAAATCTCCAAATTTCATAAATGCAAACATATAATCTCCGATACTTATCCAGCATATTAAAAAACATGAGTGATATAATGAGCAGTATATTCTTTTCAGCATTTTTAACTATCGGGGCTTATATGATTTCTTCTGCAAAGATAAACATTATTTAAATCCTCTTACATTTGTATTTCCATCCAGTTCTGGTTAAATCACCTATAACCTCCATTTCGCATGCATCTAATTGATTAAATGGGTGAGATTGAAAAGACAAAACATGAATTGAGATGGAGAACAGATAGAAATTAGAGATAATGCAAACTCTATGCAGATAATCTGTGAAAACTTAAGATTCAATAGCCCACAGATACTACTATAAACCGCCAGTCTGCTACAAGTTTTTTACCTCACCTGCCAACCTAACTTTTAACTTGTTCATAATAAATAGATTAAGGTTTGGCATAAATAAGTTCGGGTTGTAAATGGATTAACCTGATTCAGTCCACTTATCAAATAGATCAGGTTCAGATTTAGAATACTAACATCCTATATGTTTCAACTCATTTATTAATTGACTCAGGTCAACATAATTACAATCCTGCCTGATGAGTTGTTTATTCATTCAAGAGTTTTTTAACCTACCTAACCCAATTCAACTTATTTATTAAATAGGTTACATGAGTCAGATTGAGCTATTTATTTAATAAACAAGTTGGATTTGTTCTTAGATGCCTGACCTGTTGAATAAAAGAATCTGGTTTGGGTTGACAAGTTTTTCCTAATATCTACCACTCAATCAATTGCCATCACTATTGTTATAGACAACCTGTCCAATTACTTAGTTCATTGGTTTCATCACATTGGTGCTGCAAACAGGAGAAGGAAAGGTTGGCAGCATTCTATTAGAAAATCTAGGATGCAATCTTATAAAACACCTGTTCAATTTTCTGGTCCTACATGGCAGTCAGGGATTGGTGCAGTAAAAGAGGGGTTGGCGGGAGGATCCTACGTACCATTCAGTCAATACTTCCAAACTACTAAAATGAGGGGCGAACAAACCTTCCTAACAGTGATTGATATATGCTAAGGATTTAATTATTGTCCATGAGTTCTTTGTCAAGAGGAAAAGTCATTTCTAGAAAGGTTCATCCAGGGAACTTTGTCACGGCCCTTTGAAACCCGTATCCCATTATTGTTAGGCTTTCTCTCTCTCTTGTTTCCCTTTTTTTTTTTTTACTTTCCACACACACTACGTGTTCTTTTCTCTTCTTACCATTCTCCTCCAGATCCTAAATGCTTTTTGGAGCAAGTCCTCACATTGTAGTAATTCAGATACTTGGCTTTCTAATATAAAACTGGAAACTGCAAAGTATGAAAATTAAACGAGTAATTACTCATTCTTTCTAATTAACTTATTGGTCACATCCTGGCCTCTCTATACTTAAGATCCTCTAGAATGTGCATTCTGCACCATAAAATGCTATATAGTGCTCGATGACCACCATCAAAAAATGGACAGTTATCCATAACAACGTACCGTGAATGATACATAACGACATCCTATTTGGTTATTATCAATCTCAATGAATGAATGACATAGCTGTCGAGCATTGTACAATATTTTAAAGTGCAAACCGTGCATCGTAGGGATTCTTGCTCTATCTTTCTACTCTTATCTATTTTTTTTGTTGCCTGGATCATTCTTTTGGAAAGGCCTGTTTGGCTGAGTTTGAAAATGTTTAGGTTGTCCTATGCTTATTGCCTCGAGTTTTTCTCTTTCTTCTGTCCAATTTCTATCCGTTTCTTTTCTGGATATACAGTAAGAAACAATATGAAGCGGAGCACTTGCTATATTTTAAATGGCTAGTTGTGCAACAAATAAAGAACGTACAAAGCATTCTATCAAAAAAAAAAAAAAACAAAACGTACAAAGCACACGGAGAAGACAACGATAGGAACAATAGCAAGACCAGATCAACTACTCCATGAACCCCAAAAGAGGCCTTTTTAGCTTGACAAAGACATTTTTCCGAAATATATTGTAGATAGAGACATTCATTTAAAAACCAAATGATGCTATCATCTTTGTAGACACATTAATATATTGTGCATTTTTTGCAAACTTAGTGGCTGTATTGTGGCAGGAGCTAGTTGGATGAACGCCTTCAAATCATGTTTTCTACGACATTTATACTTAAATAAAGGAGGTGTAGGCCTGTATGTTTCTTAAGGCATGCAATTTTTAAATACTTATTCTCATTGTCTTATTTGCTGGATGAAAATACTTTGTCACCTGTTGGAATAATTGATGGACATTGTGAATATATAATGCAAGATGCGGATGTGAACTGCATCAAAAATTGACCAGCAAAGTAAGCAGCAATAGCCCAAGACCATTGGATATGTCTATTTAGTTTGAAGGGTTTTATGGTATGCACCAAACCTTATACAGTCTGCTAGCTGGTTCCTTCCATAGGAAATGTGGGTTGCTCGCAAGCATTGAAAAGAATCAACAATTGCTTATATGTTCAATAAGAAGGATTACATTCACTATGAGACCTCATGAGACATGAGATCAGTGGCGGAGCCTGATATCAAATATTGGGAGGATAAAATAATAATTTATTAAATAAAATATTTTATAATAAATAATAAAATAAAGATATATATAATCAAAATATTATAAAAATATCAATAAATATTTAATTTTATATATGAATAAAGATAAGTAAAAATTATTATCTTATGCAACCTGCAAAATGATTTTGATTGTGTAAAAATCTCAATAATCTTTTCCATATTAAAGATTTAAGAATAAATAAAGGGTTAAAGAATAAATAAACAATTATTTTTTTTAAAAAAAATTTATTATTTTCAATAAAAAATTAATATATAAACTAATTATATGGTCTTTTCTCAAATTGATGGACTCGTAATATGTGTAAGATTAAAATCTTTGCGGGGGGGCACTATATATATAAATATATAGATAATAAGTATTTTAAATTTTTTTGTGGGGATAGTGGCCCTCTTTAGTCCCTCTTACACTCCGCCACTGCATGAGATATTCCATGAGATGGCAGCTAATAAGTTGCCCTGAAGCCATATTTCCTTTGCTTTAAATTCATAAATAGCAATGTAAGCTTGTAATTTGGCAATGTACACAAAACAAACGGCAAACCTTCTTAGTTTGGTTAACTAAATGTGTCCCCTACAATCTCTAACAAAGAAAACCACCAAGTCAATAAAGACCAACCCATCAAAAAATTTAGTTACTCTGGGGCACCCAGTGGACAATAATTGGGTTTGAAATGAGGTGGCTCAGAGAGCCATAATATTTTTTTTACTTTTTTAAGAATCATTTCCACAAATGAGATATTTTATAATTGACATGAGACCTAAAACTTAACGTAATAAGTATTTTACTGGATTGGAAACTTCAAGTCAACATCCCTATACTTTAAAGTAATAAAAGTACTCAAAATTGCTTTATTAGAAGAAAGGTTGTCCTAAAATTCTTCTACTCTTGCAAGTGCGTGGAAAGTTATTTGCAGGGTAAAGATGATGATCACTCTTGGTTTCGATGCTTTTTGAACTCCATTAAAAAAAAAACTATAGATAAATCTAGTTACCTAGCTCGATGTCGAGGACCACTTCAAATTCCATCAAGCAAGGGAGGAGATCAGTAGTGTGATGCCATCACCTAGGAATCAAGATTCAATATTTGTATACAACTCATAATAATTAACAATAAAGATAATAAAGCAAAATGAAGAGAATATAACTCACTAATATCCGTATCTATATCTATATTCCCATTTTCTTTGACAGATATGGATGTGGATACGGATATTATTTAGATACTTAAATTTTTATCGATATCCAATAGATTTGAATACGAAAATAGATTTAGACAGATATTTCCTGATACACTTTCACCCCTACTACTCTCCTGGGATTTAAGATTTATAAACTTCATGGTATAGATTGTGGGTTAGTGTGGTTTGGCAAGTTTACACACAATGCTTGTATATTTTAGTGCAAACCATTGTAGTTTTGGTATTGTCACCGACGTGAACTATATATAACCAATATGTACTAATATAATAGCCTAAAGCAAAATTGAGTATATATAACTCATTAAGGGGATAAAGTATAAATGTATATTTATTCGGAGAAGATTAAAGTAGTTAAGAAGGCTGTTAGTTTGTTAGTCTATTAGGATGAGCTGGCCTCTGACTAGTTAGCTGATGACAGGTCAGCTAGAGCAGTTATTTTTTCCTCTTTGTATATAAACATCATCTTCTTTTTCAGTTCAAATATATGAGACTTGCCATTTCTTCAATTTTCTTTCTTCTGCTCTGTATTTCTTCTTTTGCTTTGTACCTGAATTCATTCACCTTCTTTTTTGTATCTACTATCCAAGATAGGGTTGGTTGATTTCTCCCCAGGTCCATCTTGAGGGGGGATGTAAATGTATATTTATTCAGAGAAGATTAGGGTAGTTAAGAAGGCTGTTAGTTTGTTAGTCTATTAGGATGATCTGGCCTCTGATTGGTTAGCTGATGACAGGTCAGCCAGAGCTGTTATTTTTTCCTCTTTGCATATAAACATCTTCTTCTTCAGTTCAAATATACTAGACTTGCCATTTCTTTAATTTTCTTTCTTCTGCTCTGTATTTCTTCTTTTGCTCTGTACCTGAATTTATTTGTTCATAAAGATGTACTTTGGATATATTGTTCATTTGCATATGAAGCCCTCAGAAAAGGAGTGTGTAGTTATTGACATTTTGAAAATTGAAAATTACATAGTTATTGCTCCAAGTATTTCTTTTTATCCCCCAAGATTATACTAGATATATAAAAAAATGGCACAAAGAACACAATCAAATATTCTGCATGCACTAATATTATTTAATGGTATTTTAAAATATACTTTTCCTCATATTTATGATAAATTACTAGGTATTAGCTTGTAACTCGTCTATATTATAGAACCAGCAACATTATTTAGTAATAATTTTTAAAAAGTAGTAGTGAAAAATAACACTTTAACCCCATATTTGTGATTGTTTGCCACGTATTAGTTTGTTGGACATCTTTATTTTTCTTACCAATAAGTCAAAAATATTTTTTTCTTTTTTGTGAAAAGAAATACTCTTTAATGATATGATTAGCTAACACTAAATAAAAGTGCCAGCGAAGAGTAAGCATTAGTGTTGAGTACAATTCAAAACTCAAATATAGAGATGTGAGATTCATTTAGCTAAAAGTCTTAATTAATGGTTAGACTATATTTTGTATTAAAATATATTAAAAATTAAAAATTATTTAAATAAATATATAATATAAAAATAATCTTAGAAGTGTATATATTAATATCACCATTACCCTTTAATTGTAGTATAAGTAAAATTATCTATGCTTTACAAAACTATTAAGACAAAATTATATGCAAATATAGAAATGTGTTGAAGTTGTTGAGATTCTTAAATTTTTTAACAAAATATTTTTGAAAATATAATGAAAGAATAAAATGAAGTTAATTATTCATTTTTTGTCAAAAAGACATGGATTGACTTTTTAATGAAAAGAAATAATTATTAAAATATGAAATATCATGATATATTTCAAAAGAGTATATTTTATACTGTGAATAATTTTTTAAGAATTATAATATCCTCTTCAAAAGTAGATTATTGTCATGAGGCGGATTAGTTCTTATCCAACTAAGGTTTGCTAGTTCAGGTGGTATATAAAATAGTTTTTAGATATTTTTTATCTGGATAAAATTCCTCGTCGACTAAATCTCCAAATTTCATAAATGCAGGGATATAATCCCTGATACATGTCTAGCATATTAAAAAAAATAAGTGATATAATGGGTAGTATATTCTTTCCAACATTTTTTAACTATCGGGGATTCTATGATTTCTTCTAGAGAGGTAAACATTATTTTAATCCTCTTAAATTTGTATTTCCATCTAGTTCTAGTTAAATCACCTATGACCTTCATTTCGCATGCATCTAAGTAATTAATCATGTGCTAGCACCTTACAGATCTCGCTTTTCATCCTTGGATCTAGATCTCTTCTTCTAGATCTTGAAGAAGGAGATCGTTGCACGAACTCTTTCGTATAGATCCGATGGGATCTGAACCAGATTACCATGAAGAGAAGAAGAATCCTTCTTTTTCTCTTCTTTCCTCTCTTTTCTCTTTTTAGATCTGATCACCATCAGATCTGGACATTGGATGAAGGGGAAAAGGGAGAAGGAGGTGTTGGGAAGAATTTTGATGTAAGAAAGAAGAGCTTCATCTCTTTAGCGCACGCCATCTCTCCTCCTTTTATTTTTGTTGCTCCAACCAGATCTCTCACACCCCAAACCCTTCTTAACGCCTTAAAAGATCAAATCCCATTTGATCTTGGGCATCCAAAACAAAAAAAATGGATGAGATGCATTGAGATAAGGGAAGAAAGAAGGAGAGATGTCTCACGCCAACAATTAGCGCACATCCCAACTTTCTCAATTTTTTTTGTCACACAAAAAAAAATCTTCCATACCCCAATTAGAGAGATTTCTATCCTATTTTGAATCAAATTCAAATAAAAAAAAATCTGGATAAAAAAGAGTTCCAAATAAGGTGGGGCGCCAATGGGGTGCCAACTATTGGCGCCCCCTCCCCTTTCACGTGTGCTAAGGAAAAAGGATGTGAAAAATAATGCCCCACTTCTTTTTTTGGCATAATTTCTGATGAAAGAGTCTAAAAAAACTTAGACTCTCTGAGACATGGTTCATTTGATTCAAATAGGACCTCAATTGGGTTCAAATCGAGTCTGAAACGAGCCGAAATCGAAAAGACTGTCAAGCCTGATCCAATCAGACCTGAAATTCAAATCTGATTTAGATAATTGAACTCAATTAATATTAATTTAAATTAAATTTTATTTAAATTAATTAATACTTAATTTATAATTTAATCAATTTTTAAAAAATATATAATATTTATAATTAAGTCTCTGTGCTAACAATTAACAGCTGCCAAATTTATAATGCTTACAAATTAGTAATTTTTAAAATTTAAACTATCAATCCGATTGATAATTCGAATATGATCCAAGTCATTGATCAGGTCAAGCTTCTTTTGTGTGTGACCCCTCAGATTCTATTTTGTCTGGTAGTGAGACATACCGTGATCTCCATCATAGTATCATCGAAACTCTTTTCGATGGACTAGAACGATTCTAACTCACCTCAATAAAGATCATTGATCCAAAAATGATTATAATGAGTTCTCACGATCCACCAATGACGTCTAGCAACATATAGTGACAACCTAGCAGAACAAAAAAATGAATCCTTAGGTGCAGTTATCGTGTGATACAACTCTCTATCGAGAGTCCCGACTTGACAGAGATCATGGAGAACTCGTCAAACCCTATCATCAGTCATATGCTAGATTGACTCGACTTGAGTTCATTTATGAATTTCGTGAAAACTCTTTTTCAATATTCACACTTACTCTAGTCAGAAATTTTTTTGAACTCAGTCTTACGAATCGCATAGGACTTCTCTTTTTCTATCAAGATCGATAGATTCCATCTAGGTGTATCCTACTCCAAACAGCGAACCTGAACCTACATAGCCAACATACATAGCAAGGACCCATATGGCTAGGGATCAAGAAAATATACAATCAAACTATATAGCCTCACTGCGAATAGCCAACAAAGTGCAGGTCAAAAGATCAGTCACACCACTGCAGTATCGAGAAAGATCACTGATGAGTGAGTAGACATCCAAGTAGTTTTTCGTATTGATCATGCTCAGTACAAGTTGTTCTCTAACAACTACCTGCACTCTCACTCCAGTGTCTTACACCACAGACTCAAGACTCATTTGTCCTAAAGGGAGGTGATCCGTGCACCGATCTCGAATGGATTGATCACTGTCCTCCATGACAATCCTTCGATCGGGAGCATTTAGAAATTAACCACTAATGATGTATGTCTCAAATTCTCAATACCTTGAGAGTATACAAAATCATCTTTGTTAATTTTTAGGACAAATCATGGGCACATAAACATGATTGGTTATTAAGACTGCCCAACAAGTACAAAATATATCTTAAAGAAAAGTATGTGTCAGCCAAGATTGACTTCTAGGGCACACATCCAACACCATCAACATGTAGCACCCACATCGATGCTAAGTCGGTCTCAGGAGTTTCAATTTTCTTCGATTTGCCATCAATTTTATCTTCAGGATTATCATCAGACCTGGTACACTCGGCAACAAAATCGATCAAAACTTGTGCCTTTATTGACGATCGTGAGCGATATTGAATATCAAACTCACTGAGTTTTTTTGCCCACTTCATCATTCGATCAGAAATATCAGGTTAGTATAATATTGCCTTCAACGATAGATTTGCCAAGATAACTATCAGATGTGTCTGGAAGTACGGTCGAAATCGTTGTGACGATATGATCAGAGTGTAGATCATTTTTTTTACTTTTGAGTATCATACTTCGATATTGAGAAGTACCTTATTGATGTAATAAATCGGTCGTTTCGATTTTCATCCTCTTGGATAAGTACCGAACTAACTACCTTTACTGAGGTCTCTAGATAAAGATATAATATTTCTTCCACCTTCGATTTTGTGAATAGTGGTGGAAATGCCAAATATTTTTTTAAATCTTTGAAGGATTGCTGGCACTCATCTAACCATGAAAAATCATTTGCTTGTCGTAAGATCTTGAAGAAAGGTAGACATCTTTCTACCGACCTTGAAATAAATCGATTGAGTGCGGTGATCCTTCCATTGAGTTATTGTATCTCTTTTTTAGAGCTCAGATACTTCATATTAATGATAGCTTTTATTTTCTTAAAATTAGCTTCGATTTTTGGTTGTGATACAAAAAATCTAAAAAATTTTTCGATAGTTACTCTAAATGCACATTTAGTCGGATTCAATTTCATTTGGTGTCATCGAAGTGTGTCAAAGGCTTCTTCTAAGTTTCGAACATGATTGAAAGTTTTGAAACTTTTCACTAGCATATCATCAAAGTAGACTTCTATGTTGCATCCAATTTGTATCTTAAATAGTTTGTTGACTAGCCGTTGGTAAGTAGGTCCGATATTTCTTAAACTGAATGATATCACTTTGTAGCAGTAGATGCCTTTGTCGGTTATGAAGACAATATACTCCTCATCTTCAGATGCCATCCGAATTTGGTTGTAGCATGCGAAGGTGTCCATAAAGCTCAAAAATTGATGTCCTGAAGTTGTATCAACTAGTTGGTTAATCTTTGGTAAAGAAAAGCTATCCTTCGGACTAGCTTCATTTAAATTAGTGTAGTCGATGCAGATTTTTTATTTTTTATTAGCTTTTTTCACTATCACTACATTAGCGAGCCAATCTAGATAATTAGCTTCTCTAATAAAGTCAGCTGCGATGAGCTTATCAACTTCTTCATCGATGGCCTTTTACCTCTCAGGGACAAAAGGCTTTTTTTTTCTGCCTCACCGATCTAACCTTGGGATCAATGTTCAACTAGTGAGTTATTACTTCTGAAGAAATCTCTAACATATCAGTTGCCGACCAAGCAAAAATATCGATGTTTGCCCTTAGCAGATTCACCAATTATCTTCGTTTCGGATCAAATAATTGCGATCCAATTTAGACCATCTTTTTAGGATCATCTTCTCTTAATAGGATAGAAATCAATAGTTCGGCTGGTTCATCCCTTTCTTTATTTTTTCTTTAGTCTAGTTTATCAACCGACTAAGAGTCTTCAGGTTGACTGTTCTTCGCGAGACCATTAAGCAATGTCTGGTAAGTTGTTGATTTTCACGTATTTTTTCAACTCTATTTTTTATTAGAAATCAAATCAATAAATGATATGTTGATACTATCGCTCTCAAGGCATTGAGTCCTGATCGTCCAAGTATGGCATTGTAAGCTGAAGGAACTCGATGATCATGAATATTAAGAGAATAATACTTTATTGTGGATCTGTTCCTGTAGTTAGTGGGAGAGTAATTTTTTCTTTCATGATAGTTGCATCTCCAGTAAAACCGACTAATGACGTCGAGACTCTTTTGAGTCGATTAGTCAATAGTCACATTCAGAAGAAAGTTGAATAAAAAAAAATATCAGTTAAACTTTCATTATCAACTAGAATTTTTTTTACATCATAATTTGCTATCATCATCGAGACGACGAAAATATCATCATGAAGAGTCTGTATTCTCCGAACATCATATTTTGAAAAAGAGATTACATTGTTGAGTCGTCGCTTCTTTGCTGACTCTTCTTCGGAAGTTGCCTCCTAGTCCTTCGGTTGTCTAGAGATCATGTTGATAACTCCTGCCATTGGCCAGTTGTTGATCGTCTCTTTAGATTGTGACTGAGACTGTCGATCGGTGGGAGGTTAAATCAGACAATCTCGTCGAAATTTCTCAAGATAGCCACGTCGAATCAGGGCTTCTATCTCGTCTCTGGGCTGAATGCATTATTCGATATCGTGACCATAGTCATGATGAAACCGATAATATTTCTTCTTATCACGGCTCCTTGGTGGTCTTTTCATCGGTGGGGGATGTCGAAGATGCTCCTCTTCTTCAATTTTCATCAGGATCTGTGTACGAGGAGCAGAAAAAGAAGTATAGGAGTCATATCTGCTATCGTAATTGTTCAACTTTGGACTCCCTTGATGGGGTGAAGCTCCTTTATTAGTTGTCGACCGACTTGATTCGGTCAGAACTCCATCTTTCTTTTATTTTTTTCTGATCTTTTTCTTCTGTCTGACGTCGGTCAGAAGTGCCTTCATCTATACGAATATACTTGTATGCATGCCTTAGAAGTTCAGCATAGGTCTGAGGGAGAGTCTTGTCAAGAGAATAAGTAAATGTGAATCTCCTCAGACCTCTTTTTATGGATGAGATGGTCATATCTTTATTGAGGTCTCTGACCTCAAGTATGGCCGTGTTAAAGTGAGTCACGAAGTCTCTCAATATCTCTGTCTCACATTTCTTGATGGAGAAAAGACTGTCTGACATTTGTAGCATCTTTCAGCTAGTACTGAAATAGACCATGAATAAATGCTCCAGCTATTCAAAAGAATTAATGCTCTCTGATTGGAGTTCAGAATACCAGGCTCGAGCAGCCTTCTGAATAGTAGTCAAAAAGTCAATACATAGGAGGGCATCAGTTGCCCCTTAGATCATCATGAGAGCTTTGTAACTCTCTAAATAATTAATTGGATCGATGGACCCATCATATAGCTCCATCTATGGTATCTTGAATCGAGACAGAATCGATTCATCCAAGATTCACTGAGAGAGAGGTTGAGCAATGTGGAAGCCGAGGTCATTGGAGGACTTCTGACCTTCCACTTGGAGTTGGGCAAGTTGGCGGTTGATCTCTTAATTTGCACGCGTAGTCATCGAGCCGTCGTTGTTGGAAAAATCTAGGGATAGAATCCCCTGAAGAACTTAAGGATGAAAAAGTAGAAGGTACATGCGGCCTCTTCTCCTTCTTGATACTATGTACACGAGAAGGAGAGGTAGATCGTCGCGAATCATGAGCAACATGATGAGAATGCCAAGAAAGTGGTTGCTTAACACGATAAGAACATCGAGACGATCGTCATTCTGGAGATGGAGAGGGTGAGTGCCGTAAAGGATGGCGTCTATGCCTAGATGGCACTGAATGTGCCACCGACTCTTCCACCAGTGGCTATTGCTACTGTTGTATTTATTATTATTGGAGGCTGTGTACCGCCTCTGTCAGTACTTTTATTTATTGTATTAAAGCAGTAATTTGCATGTCTGTAGTAACTACAGGACGTGAAGAGCTGGGCTCTGCCATTGGAGGTGGGAGAGGGAGATCATTTCGATAGAAAGTTTATCTTGTAGATCCTATGAAATTATTTTGAGCTTTGATTTTTGCTATAATTTCTTATTATCTCCCCTACCTGGCATATCAATCTATTATGATCAATCTCCTGTTGCATTCATCGTCGAAGAAGAACACCTGCAAAAGAAGTCTACACTGATCGAAATTATGTCCGACGGAGATCCTCCGATGCTTCAATCAGTGAAAAATGATGAACAACAGATAAAATTTTTAGATAGGCAGAGTATTAGCCCAGAAATATTTTATCCAATATTGTTTATTTACCTTCTTTTATAGATGAGTTATTGGTAACCGTTTGTAATGATTAGACATATGGATCCCATTTATTTCGGTACTACGTTGATCGTGGGATGGACGGTTATACCCATCACTGATTATGTTGTAGCCATTATGCACCTTCTGCACTAGCAATTTTTGGTATACCGACTCTATGTTGGCAGTCTGAATGTGTCGACTATATATCAACAATTGTAGGAGCTAAATGACCATCGATCGGTAATTCTGATATGCCGATGGTCATCGATCTAAAGCCAGTTGAGTTGCCATAGTTGAGGTGTTTGTCGAGGAGGTTGAGAATAACCGACTATTGATCGGCCAATCGATTGATGGTCGATGATTTGTGCTTATCAGGCCAATTAAAAGTTGGGTGATATTGTAATGGAGGCGGTACTTATTCTGTGATATAGTTTTGATGGCTTGTCATTCATAACCAATAGATATCCAATTGGCCGATTGTGAATCAAGGGAGTCAGTTGAAATATCCCAACAGGTAGTATATTCTTTCCAACATTTTTTAACCATCGGGGATTCTATGATTTCTTTTACAGAGGTAAACATTATTTTAATCCTCTTAAATTTGTATTTCCATCCAGTTCTAGTTAAATCACATATGACCTTCATTTGGCGTGCATCTAAGTAATTAATTGGGTGAGATTGAAAAGACAAAACAAGAATTGAGATAGAGGACAAATAGAAATTAGAGACAATGCAAACTCTATATAGATAATCTATGAAAACTTAAGATGCAATAACCCACACATGCAACTATAGACCGCCTATCCATTACTAGATTTAATTTAACCTCACCTGCCAACCTAACTTGCAACTTGTCCACGATAAATAGATTAAGGTTTGTTATAAATCAGTTAGGGTTGTAAAAGGATTAATCTGATTCAATCTACTTATCAAATAGATTAGGTTCGGGTTTAGAATCCTAAAATCTTATATGTTTCAACTCATTTACTAATTGAATTGGGTCAACATAATTACAATCCTGCCTGTTGAGTTGTTTATTCATTCAAGATCCCTTTAATCTACCTAAGGCAATTCAACTTATTTATCAAATATGTTATATGAGTCAGATTGAGCTATTTGTTTAATAAACAAGCTGGATTTGTTCTTAGATGCCTAACCTGTTGAAAAAATGAATATGGTTCGGGTTGATAAGTTTTTCCTAATATCTACTACTCAATCAATTACGATCACTATTGTTATAGACAACCGGACAACAATCATCTGGGGCAGGCACTATAAAATATCATATGGGCTGGGTTTCATGGTTTGCCACATTTCTCTTAATGTCAATATTAAAGAATAAGTCTAAAAGTCAAATATTTTTTCTACTAATGGAGTTATTAGTTTCGTGATTAAGGCATTCTCTTTTTTTTTTTTATTTTTAGTATATACTTTTTAGTGATACATACTATATAATCATATAATACACACTAAATATATAGCTAGGTAATATATACTGTAAATATTTTTGATACATACCCAGTAATGATCCAATATACACCTATAGTTAAATTAATATATAATTTACTAAACTTAGTATTCATTAGTATACAGTATATGACTAGTTGATATACATCTAGTAAAATATTCATCCGAAATCACAATACACATTTCTAGCTAAAATGATATATAGTTTTCAAAACATAGCATTCATCAGTATATAGTACATGAGCAAATGATACACATTAAATGATTTACTGATACATACTGTAAATTTTTTTGATATACATCCGGCAACGATTCAATACACACCTATGGATAAATTGATATATAGTTTATCGAACTTAGTATCCATTAGTACATAATATATGGTAAGTTGATACACACCTAGCAAAATATTTATTCATCAATATTCCAATATGCACCTCTAGATAAAATGATATACAGTTTTTGTGAACTTTTAGATATAAAGATCTTAGAAAAAAAAAGATTTGGAAGAGAAAAAAGAGCCTCAAGAAAGACCTCATGGATAGGAGAGATGGCATATGGGTTTGGAAGACGAGAAAGAGACTTGAGAGAAAGGTCATATGGATGAAAGAAATGACTCAATAAGAAAGATAATGGATAGAGAGACTTAATAAAAAAGAAAAAAAATATGGATAGTCATGAAAGGTCTCTCTTAGGCATATATTTTATTTTATTTTTTTAATTATTTTAGTTAGTGAGTTAATGGATTTTGTTAGTCGGAGAAATCTAATCCCTATTCAACTGCTAGATTTTCCCTTTAAGATGCGAAAAAGAAAAAACGTAGCATGAAACTAAGTCTGCCCCATATGATAGCCTATAGTGCCGGTCCTATATTGATTTTTATTCATAGACAACCTGTCCAATTACTTCTTCGTTCATTGACTTCATCACATTGGTGCTGCAAATAGGAGAAGGAAGGGTTGGCAGCATTCTATTAGAAAATCCAGGATGCAATCTTATAAAACACTAGTTCCATTTTCTGATCCTCAGTCAGGGATCGGTGCAGTAAAAGAGGGGTTGGCAGGATCCTATGTACCATTCAGTCAATACTTCCAAACTACTAGAATGAGGGGTGAACAAACCTTCCTAATAGTGATTGATATATAGTAAGGAGTAAATTATTATCCCTGAGGTCTTTGTTAACAGGAAACTCCTTTCTAGAAAGGTTCATCCATGGAACTTTGTTTATATTATAGAAGTGATGGCCCGTTGGAAACCTTATGTCATTATTGTTAGGCTTCCCTCTTTTTTTTTTTTTTTCCCCTTTCTAAACGCACCACGTGTTTTTTTCTCGTTTTACCATCCTCCACCAGATCCTAAACGCTTTCTGGAGCAAGTCCTCACATTGTAGTAATTTAAAACTGAAAATTGCAAAGTATGAAAATTTAACGAGTAATTATTCTTACTTTCTAATTAACTTATTTCTCACATCCTGGCCTCTCTATACTTGAGATTCTCTGCAATGTGCATTCTGCACTGTAAAATGCTATGTAGTGCTCGATGGCTGCTATTAAGAAATGGATAGCTATCAATAACGACATGCCGTGAATAGCAAGACCACGGAGAAGACAACGATAGGAACAATAGCAAGACCAGATCAACTACTCCATGAACCCCAAAAGAGGCCTTTTTGGCTTGACAAAGACATTTTTCTGAAATATAATGTAGATAGAGACATTCATTTAAAAACCAAATGATGCTATCATCTTTGTAGACACATTAATATATTATGCATTTTTTGCAAACTTAGTGGCTGTATTGTGGCAAGAGCTAAATGGATGAACGCCTTAAAATCATGTTTTCTATAACATTTATACTTAAATAAAGGAGGTGTAGGCCTGTATGTTTCTTATGGCATGCAATTTTTAAATACTTATCCTCATTGTCTTATTTGCTGGAGGTAAATACTTTATCACCTATTAGATTAATTGATGTACATTGTGAATATATAATGTAAGATGCCGTTGGGAACCGCATCAAAAATTGACCAGCAAAGTAAGCAGCAATAGCCTAAGATCTAAGGGGTGAAAGTGATATGAATATTATTTATTTAAATTTATTTTTATATCCGAATCAATTCAAATATGAATAAAAATTTGAGAATCTCACAAATATCCATATCCGTATTCATATCCGTCAAAGAAAAATAAATATAGATATAGATAAACAACTATCCGATCTGTATTCGAATATCTGAATTTACATATAATCTTATATAATTTTATATAGTAGTTATTAATTTTTAAGAGAAATATAGAACCATTTAAATATATTATCAACGTAATTTATCATCTATTTAATAATATCTTTGATTCTTTAGTCATAAAATTTAATTATTTAAGTTATATCCATAATTATACTCATACTTTCAATATCCGAATTGTATCGGTATCCGTTTAAAATAAATATGGATATGACTTTTTATATTCAAATAATATCCGTATCTATATTTGTATTTGTCAGATAAAAAAAATATGGATATGGATATGCCGATATCTGATCCGTATTGATCCGATTTCAGCCCTACCAAGACCATTGGATATGCCTTTTTAGTTTGAAGGGTTATATGATGTGCACCATACCTTATACAGTTATTTCAATCATTTTAAATTTGTATTTCCTTCCAGGTCCGGTTAAATCACCTATAACCTCCACCTCGCATGCGTCTAATTAATTAATTGGGTGAGATTGAAAAGACAAAACATGAATTGAGATAGAGGACAGATAGAAATTAGGGACAATGCAATCCCTATGTAGATAATCTGTGAAAACTTAAGATACAATAACCCGACAAACTACTATAAACCCTGTCCATTACAGGTGTTTAACCTCATCTGCCAACCTAACTTGCAACTTGTCCACGATAGATTAAGGTTTGGTATAAGTCAATTCGGGTTGTAAATGGATTAACCCGATTCAGTCCACTTATCAAATAGGGTTTAGAATCCTAACATCTTGTATGTTTCAACTCATTTATTAATTGAATCGGGTCAACATAATAACAATCTTGTCTGTTGAGTTGTTTATTCATTCAAGATCCTTTTAACCTACCTGACTCAATTCAACTTATTTATTAAATAGCTTACATGAGTCGGATTAAGCTATTTGTTTAATAAACAAGTTGGATTCGTTCTTAGATGCCTGACCTGTTGAATAAATGAATCTGGTTCGCGTTGATAAGTTTTTCCTTGTATCTACCACTCAATCAATTGCCACCCATATTGTTACAAACAACCTGTCCAATTACTTTATAGTTCATTGATTTCATCACATTGGTGCTGCAAACAGGAGAAGAAAGGGTTGGCAGCATTCTATTAGAAAATCTAGGATGCAATCTTATAAAACACCGGTCCAACTTTCTGGTCCTACATGGCAGTCAGGGATTGGTGCAGTAAAAGAGGGTTTGGCAGGAGGATCCTACATGCCATTCGGTCGATACTTCCAAACTACTAAAATGAAGGGCGAACAAACCTTCCTAACTGTAATTGATATATGCTAAGTACTTAATTCTTGTCCAAGAGTTCTTTGTTAACAGGAAACTCCTTTCTAGAAAGGTTCATCCATGGAACTTTTTACATCATAAAAGTGAAAGTGGGCCCTTTGAAACCCATATCTCATTATTGTTAGGCTTTCCTCCTCCCCTTTTTTTTTTTTTTTACACACACTACTTGTTCTTCTCTCTTTCTACCATCCTCCAGCAGATCCTAAATGCTTTCTGGAGTAAGTCCTCACATTGTAGTAATTCAGATACTTGGCTTTCTTATCTAAAACCGGAAATTGCAAAGTATGATGAAAATTAAATAAGTCCTCTTGCTTTCTAATTAACTTTTTATTTATCACATCCTAGCCTCTCTATACTCAAGATCCTCTACAATGTGAATTCAGCACTATAAAATTCTATTAACATTCAATGGCTACCATCAAGAAATGAACAGCTATCAACAACGACAGTGCCATGAATGATACATAACGCCGCCCTATTTAGTTACTATCAATCTCAGCAAATGAATGACATGATAGCTGTTGAGCATTGTATAGTATTTTATAGTGCAAATCGTGCATCACAGTGGATTGATGCTCTACCTTTCTATCTATTTTCTTGTTGCCTGCATCATTCCTTTGGAAAGGCCTGTTGGAAAATGTTTAGGTTGTCATGCTTACTGCCTCGAGGTTTTCTCTTTCTACTATCCAATTTTTATCCGTTTCTTTTCCTGATAAACAGCAAGGAACAATATGAAGCGGAGCAATTGCTATGTTTTAAATGGCTTGTTGTGCAACAAATAAAGAACGTACAAAAGCACACGGAGAAGACAACGATAGGAACAATAGCAAGACCAGATCAACCACTCCATGAACCCCAAAAAAGGCCTTTTGCTTGACAAAGACAATTTTCTGAAATATAATGTAGATAGAGACATTCATTTAAAAACCAAATGATGCTATCATCTTTGTAGACACATTAATCTATTATGCATTTTTTGCAAACTTAGTGGCTGTATTGTGGCAGGAGCTAGTTGGATGAACGCCTTCAAATCATGTTTTCTATAAAATTTATACTTTATAGCTAGTGTCGGACTGTATGTTTCTTATGGCATGCAATTTTTAAATAGTTATTCTCATTGTTTTATTTGTTGGATGCAAATACTTTGTCACCTGTTGGATTAATTGATGGACGTTGTGAATAATGTAAGATGCTGATGTGAACAGCATCAAAAATTGACCAGCAAATTAAGCAGCAATAGTTAAAGACCATTGGGTATGTCCATTTATTTTGAAGGTTCTTATGATATATACCAAACCTTACAGAGTCTGCTAGCTGGTTCTTTCCATGGTAAATGTGGGTTGCTCGCAAGCATTGAAAAGAATCAACAATTGCTTACACGTTCAATAGAAAAGGATTACATTCACTAGGAGACCTCATGAGACATGAGATCCATGAGATAGCCGTTGCGAAGTTGTCCTGGAGCCATATTTTCCTTTGCTTTAAATTCATAATTGCAATGTAAGCTTGTAACTCGACATTGCGCACAAAACAAACTGCAAACCTTCCTAGTTTGGCTGAATGTGTCCCCTACAATCTCTAACAAAGAAAACCACCAAGTCAATAGAGATCAAGCCATCAAAAAATTTAGTTACTCAAGCGAGGGAACACCTAGCGGACAATAATTGGGTTTGAAAGGAGGCAGCTCAAAGAGCCAAAACCTTCTTTTCACTTCTTTTAAGAATCATCTCAACAAGCAAGACATTTTTCAATTGACATGGGACCCAAGACTTAATAAGTATTTTACTGGATTGGAAACTTCAAATCAACATCCCCATACTTTGAAGTAATAAAAGTACTCAAAATTGCTTTGTTAGAAGAAAGGTTGCCCTAAAATTCTTCTACCCATGCAAGTTCATGTGGAGAGATATTTGTAGGGTAAAGATGATGATCACTCTTAGTTTCGATGCTTTGTGAACTCCATTAAAAAAAATTATAGATAAAAGTAATTGGATCTAGTTACCTAGCTCCATGCCAAGGACCACCTCAAATTCTATCAAGCAAAGGAGGAGATCAGTAGTGTGATACCATCACTTAGGAATCAGGATTCAATATTTGTATACAACTCAAAAATTAACAATAGAGATAATAAAGTAAAAGGAAGAGAATACAACTCACTAATATCTGTATCCATATCCATATTTCATTTTTCTTTGATATATAGGGATATAGATACGGATATCAGTCAGATGCTTAAATTTTTATCGATATCTAATAGATTTGGATACAAAAATAGATTTGGATGGATATTACTTGATACGCTTTCACCCCTACTCCTGGAGTCAAGATTTATAAACTTTATGGTATAGATTGTGGGTTAGTGTGGTTTGGCAAGTTTTCACACAGTGCTCGTATAGTTTAGTTCAAATCATTGTAGTTTTAGTGTTGTCACCGATGTGAACTATATATGACCAATATGTGCTAATATAATAGCCTAAAGCAAAATTGAGTATATATAATTCATTAAGGGGACAAAGATATACTTTGGATATATCATTCATTCGTATATAAAGCCCTCAGAAAAGGAGAGTGTATCTAGTTATTGACATTTTGAAAATTAAAAATTATATATTTATTGCTCCAAGTATTTCTTTTTATCCCCCAAGATTATATTATATATATAAAAATGGCACCAAGAGCACAATCAAATATTCTGCATGCACTAATATTATTTAATGATATTTTTAAAATATACTTTGCTCCATATTTATGATAAATTACCAAGTATTAGCTTGTAACTCATCTATATTATGGAATCAACAACATTATTTGGTAATACTTTTTAAAAAATAATAGTGAAAAACAACACTTTACCCTCTATTTTGTGATTGTTTGCCACATATTAGTTTGTTGAACATCTTTATTTTTCTTACTAATAAGTCAAAAATCTTTTTTTTTTATGAAAAGAAATACTCTTTAAAAATATGATTAGCTAACACTAAATAAAAGTGTTAGCTAAGAGTAAGCATTAGTGCCGAGTACAATACCAAACTCAAACATAGAGATGCGAGATTCATTTTTCTTAGCTAAAGAAAAATTCTTTGTGCACCGCGGGTAGTGTAGAAAATCTGATGTGGAGCGCACACACCACCCACGGTGCACAAAGAATTTCTCTTTAGCTACTAAAAGTCTTAATTAATGGTTCAACCATATTTTGTATTAAAATATATTAAAAATAAAAAATTACTTAAATAAATATATAAGATAAAATTAATATTAGGAATGTATATATTAATAGCACCATTACCCTTCAATTGTAGTATAAGTAAAATTATCTATACTTTACAAAACTCTTAAGACAAAATTATATGCAAATGTAGGAATGTGTTGAAGTTATTGAGATTCTTAATTTTTTTAACAAAATATTTTCGAAAATATAATGAAAGAACAAAAAAAAAAGTTAGTTATTCATTTTAAGATATGGATTGACTTTTTTTGTGAAAAGAAAAAATTATTAAAATATGAAATATCATGATATATTTTAAAAGAGTATATTTTATAATGTGAATAAATTTTTAAGAATTACAATATCATCTTTAAATAAGTAGATTATTGTCATGAGGCTAGTTGGTCCTTACCCAACCGAGGTTTACTAGTTCAGATAGTATTGCAGTATAGAAGAGAGGGTATCATTAGTCCCATATAGATTCTATGCCAAGAGGAATTTTGGTTTATATAGAAAGGGACCATTCTTTCCATATGAGACATCTTTTGAAGGACAAAACCATGATGCTTATGGGTCAGGACGAATAACACCTTATGTGCTGAGCTATAAGTCCTTGGCCACAACAAGTAGTATACAAAATAGTTTTTGGATATTTTTTATCTGGATAATATTTCTCTTGGACTAAATATTTAAGGGGTTGTTTGGTTCGCAACCGAAATTAGAATGGAAATGGGAATCGGAATGGCTTGAAATCGAAATCGGAATGGCTAAATCTTCCGAAACATTTGGTTCGTGATCGAAATCGAAATCGAAATGAAAATTTGAATCTATAGAGGAGAATAGGGATTGAGTTCTATATAGATTGAGTCATTCTCATTCCACTTCGGAATCGGAATCAAAATGGGACTACTCCTAACCAAACGGTTAGAATGAGAATCATCTATTCCGATTCTGATTTTAGACCCTCGCTCTCCCCAACCAAATATCACCTAAATTTCATAAATACAGGGATACAACCTGATACCTATCCAGCATATTAAAATAAACGAGTGATACAATGGGCAGTATATTCTTTTCAGTATTTTTTAACTACTGAGGATTCTATGATTTCTTCTAGAGCGGTAAACATTATTTTAATCCTCTTAAATTTGTATTTCCATCCAGATCCAGTTAAATCACCTATAACCTCCATTTTGCATGCATCTAATTAATTAATTGGATGAGATTGAAAAGACAAAATATGAATTGAGATAGAAGACAGATAGAAATTAGAGTCAACGCGAGCACTATGTAGATAATCTATGAAAACTTAAGATGCAATAACCCACACATACTACTATAAACTGTCTGTCCATTACAAGTTTTTAACCTCACCTGCCAACCTTCCTTGCAACTTGTCCACGATAAATAGATTAAGGTTTGGTATAAATCAGTTCAGGTTGTAATGGATTAACCTGATTCAGTCCACTTATCAAATTGGGATTAGAATCCTAACATCTTGTATGTTTCCACTCATCTATTAATTGAATCGGGTCAACACAATTACAATCCTGTCTGTTGAGTTGTTTATTCATTCAAGATCCTTTTAACGTACCTGCCCCAATTCAACTTATTTATTAAATAGCTTACATGAGTCGGATTAAGCTATTTGTTTAATAAATAAGTTGGATTCGTTCTTAGATGCCTGACCTGTTGAATAAATGAATCTGGTTCGGGTTGATAAGTTTTTCCTTGTATCTACCACTCAATCAATTGCCACCCATATTGTTACAAACAACCTGTCCAATTACTTCTTAGTTCGTTGATTTCATCACATTGGTGCTGCAAACTGGAGGAGGAAGGGTTGGCAGCATTCTATTAGAAAATCTAGATGCAATCTTATAAAACACCAGTTCACTTTTCTAGTCCTACATGGCAGTCAGGGATTGGTGCAGTAAAAGAGAGGTTAGGAGGAGGATCCTATGTACCACTCAGTCAATACTTAAAAGTACTAAAATGAGGGGTGAACAAACCTTCCTAACAGTGATTGATATATACTAAGGATTTAATTGTTGTCCATGGGTTCTTTCTTAACAGGAAACTCCTTTCTAGAAAGGTTCATCCGTGGAACCTTTTTATATCATAAAAGTGACGGCCCTTTGAAACCCGTATCTCGTTATTGTTAGGCCTTCCTCTTCTTTTTTTTTCTTTAAGACTTTCTACATACGCTACGTGTTCTTTTCTCTTTTTACCATCCTCCACCGGATCCTAAATGCTTTCTTGGAGCAAGTCCTCACATTGTAGCAATTTAAAATCGAAAATTGCAAAGTCTGAAAATTAAATAAGTAATTGCTCTTGCTTTCTAATTAGCTTATTTCTCGCATCCTAGCCTATCTATACTTAAGATCCTCTACAATGTGCATTATGTACTGTAAAATGCTATGAAGCGCTCGATGGTCATCATCAAGAAATTGATAATTATCAACAATGACATGCCATCAATGATACATAATGTCACCCTATTTGATTGCTATCAATCTTAATAAATAAATGATATGATAGCCATCGAGCATTGTACAATATTCTACGGTGCAAACCGTGCATCATAGTTGATTCATACTCTACCTTTCTACTCCGTCTATTTTCTTATTGCCCGGATTATTCCTTTGGAAAGACCTTCTAGGCCAAGTCAAAAAATATTTAGGTTGTCATATGCTTAATGCCTCAAGTTTTTCCTCATTCTTTTATCCAATATTTATCTGTTTCTTTTCCTGATAAACGGTAAGAAACGATATGAAGCAGAGCAATTGCTATATCTTAAATGGGTAGTTGTGCGACAAATAAAGAATGTACAAAGCACACGAAGAAGACAACGATAGGAACAATAGCAAGACCAGATCAACTACTCCATAAACCCCAAAAGAGGCCTTTTGCTTGACAAAGACATTTTTCTGAAATATAATTTAGATAGAGGCATTCATTTAAAAACCAAATGCTGCTATAATCTTTGTAGACACACTAATATATTATGCATTTTTTGCGGACTTAGTGGCTGTATTGTCGCAGGAGCTAGTTGGATGAACGCCTTCAAATCATGTTTTCTATAACATTTATACTTAAATAAAGGAGGTGTAGGCCTCTATGTTTCTTATGCATGCAATTTTTAAATACTTATTCTCATTGTTTTATTTGTTGGATGCAAATACTTTGTCAACTGTTGGATTAATTGATGGACATTGTGAATGATTTAAGATGCCGATGTGAACAGCATCAAGAATCGACCAGCAAAATTAAGCAGCAATAGCCAAAGACCATTGGATATGTCCATTTACTTTGAAGGGTCTTATGATATTCACCAAACCTTAAACAATCTGCTAATTGGTTCCTTCCATCATAAATGTGGGATGCTCGCAAGCATTGAAATGAATCAACAATTGTTTACATGTTCAACAGAAAAGGATTATATTCACTATGAGACATCAAGAAACATGAGATCCATAAGATAGAACTTAGTTGCCCTGAAGCCACATTTGCTTGCTTTAAATTCATAAATAGCAATATAAGCATGTAACTCAGCATCGCGCACAAAACAAACTGCAAACATTCTTAGTTTGGCTAACTAGATGTGTCCCCTTCAATCACTAACAAAGAAAACCGGCAAGTCAATAGAGACCAAGCCATCAAAAAATTTAGTTACTGTAGATAAGTGAGAGAACACCCAATCGACAATAATTGACATTTCGATTTGACCAGCCTACGTCAGAGTCCAAATGATCGAATTTCGATCCAATTCAACTCCCTTGGCATCAAATTATAGATCTTGAAAAGATATCTGGTCTCAAAAAAGATCATCTCAATCAAATGTCATCCGGCCAAATATGACTTTCGAAAGTCTAGCATATGATTCAGCTTTTCGATATGGTGGATTTTACTCTTGAATCCTATCCAACTCTATTCGTAGTAGCCAAAATGGTCTACATCGAATTTGGTGATCCTTTTGAATTAGAATCCCCTCTATTTAAAAGATTTACTCTTGTTAAATCAAAACTAAGAGAAAGGAATGCTTGTTTCTTCATCTCATATTTGAATCATCTGGCTTTTCTTGGAGATTGTTTTTGACATCGCTCTTCCTTGCTTTAAGGTCTCAATGAACCATTTCGTTAATTTTCTCTTGCATCTAGACTTCACAGTAATTAAAGATGCTTCTCGCCATCCTTCCTCATAGATGACAATGACAATGATTTTTTCTCAATCATGATCTTGGTTGATCGATCAATAGAACTAAGGGATGAGAGGTTGGCCACTCATGAGTGGTATCAGCTTCTCGTACCATATTACGAACTTGCTGCCAGCGTTGACAAGTCAATTTGTTTAGACAGCAACCACGAGATTTATATTTTCTTGTATTTTGGAGGCATTGTTAATGAACTCCTTTCCATCTTTTACAAGATTATACTTCCTCCACCACCTATAAAAAACCACATCTTTATCTCAAAGGTATGATTCCTAAGGATCAGTTGGCGAACATCCAAAATAACTACTTTATAAGTTATCTCGTTAATATACCTTTCAGTTACAATGCACTTGAAGGTACATTAATTGGTGATCTTCAACTGAACATCTTTCAAAATTCAATTGAGAAGATAAGGATATAGATGAGGCTTCGTCTGCAACCCTAGCTTTTAAATCAGATTTTCAAAAAATAAGATACTTCTGAGTTTTAGGATCTAAAATAGTCTTAATGATGCTCTGTTTCATCTGAATCTTCAAGTAGAAGAGTTTCTCTTGTATCTTTAGATCTACCTCAATTGCTATTTTGAGTTTCCTTGCTATCAAGTTCAATTTAGAGTCTACTTACTTAAGCTTAGACCGCTCCTCAACCTCTATAACATTAAGAACTACCTTCCTTCCCTTCTTAGAATGGTCATCATTTGGCTTCTTCCACTTCTACTATAATTTAGGATAAAGCTTCCAATACTTTCTTGATGTATCCGTGAAAGTTATAGTGATCATAGTAATTTTTCTAAATCTTGATGTGCTTCCTACTTTGCTCTCCTTGCTGACCTGGATTTCTACTGTTTTTCTTGAATTATAGCCCTTATTGCCTTCCACAGGCTGATTTTTCTCCTTAGTCCCTATGGTAATGATGCTCTGTTTCATCTGAATCTTCAAGTAGAAGAGTTTCTCTTGTATCTTTAGATCTACCTCAATTGCTATCTTGAGTTTCCTTGCTATCAAGTTCAATTTAGAGTCTACTTACTTAAGCTTAGACCACTCCTCAACCTCTATAACATTAAGAACTACCTTCCTTCCCTTCTTAGAATGGTCATCATTTGGCTTCTTCCACTTCTACTATAATTTAGGATAAAGCTTCCAATACTTTCTTGATGTATCCGTGAAAGTTATAGTGATCATAGTAATTTTCTAAGTCTTGATGTGCTTCCTACTTTGCTCTCCTTGCTGACCTGGATTTCTACTGTTTTTCTTGAATTATAGCCCTTATTGCCTTCCACAGGCTGATTTTTTTCCTTAGTCCCTATGGTCTTCATGATGACTTCATTGATATCTTCAACTCTGAAAAATTTCAGCTCCTTTCAAATGCTCTCATAAAGACCTGCTTTCAGATTCTGAGTGAGATTGCTTGCTTGTGAGAGAAGATAAGAAGAGGTTGATGCTTGGAGAGTGAAAGAGATCCCCCAAGGAAGGTTTCAAGTAGGTTGCATGAGGATGGAGAGGAATAGGGATAGAGATGGTGTTGGTTTCCCTAGAGACAAGCATGCCAAAAAAATATAACAAATCCCATGGATAAGGGTAGATGCATGGGCATGTCACCAGCATTGAATTAGTTGGAAGTAGGATGATCAAAAAAAATGATGAATGTAGCATGTATAGGTCTAATTAATGTCTTGATCTTCAAAAACTTTCACTATTATCACATCACTCATTTGAAAGAAGATGAATATATAGGATAGGATAGGGTGAAGCTAAAGCTATGATTGAAGTAATTTACATTACTGCTACTCCTAAGGATAGATTTAGAGTCCTACTGATAAACTACGAACAAGAGAAAATAAAGATAAAGTAAAGATAATTAAAAATAAGCTAAATTCATTCACATGAGGTCCTCTCTCAACATTACAATCTATATTTAAAAGTGGTTCCTCGTAATTGGTAAAAAGGGTACCACTACTCATCCTGAATACTTATTTTTACTATTTATGTGGCACAAGATCCACTATTGTCATACATAATAGATATTGCTACCCCTCGTATAATGGATAATGGAAAGATAGATATAACTACCCCACTCCTCTTACATCATGGATAGTGAAAAGACAGGTTAACTATCACACTAATCCTATACTATGAGTAGTGGTAAGATGAGGATGACTACCATATTTAGACTTTGCTCCATTAAAGCATCGTTATAGACCAATAACTCTGGTTCTCTTAAGTCTGCACCATATTCATTCAGCCTACACCCTGGTTTTTTTGGCTTGCATATCAATTGGTGTATCGACTTTGAGATGACAATCAATCTAGATGTGGTGTAAACAGACAAGGAGATGGATATTAATGTATGAGAAGGGAGGATATGGTGTGGCTAACATTCTTGAAACATGTTTTATCAAAAAAGCTGAATACTCTCGTTGGATAAGGCATTGAAAAGCTAGACATGACTTACCAGCCTTCCTCAAATTATACCGAGAGAAAATTTTAATTTAAAAAAACTAAAAAGAGTTCCATTTCCAAATATGTATGTTCTTTTAAAGATACAGTTGTATATCTTGTAGTAGTCTCATATACACCAACCTATCATCACCTTCTTTTTATGATTCTCCTAAAAAACAACAATATCTTGCTTGCAGTAAACCCCGTTGTTCAAGGTAAGTATGAAGAATTAAATCAACTAACCATTGGGCATTTTATTATTCTTTGCTATTTGATATATAGACAAAAGAGAAATGGCTTGGTTGCATTTATAGTTTTAAAATTTTGCTCGTATATTTAAATTTTACCCGTGATTGACCATATTACGTTGATTGGGGAGTTTAGTTGAATCTCCAAATTCTTTTACATGCATTTTATATACTTAAAATCTATCTGCAATGAAAAAATAATATAGAGAGCAAAGAGAAGAATTAGTTCAAAGAAATAAAAAGTGCTCACTTTCTTTCCCTCTTAATTATGCATCTCTAATATCTTTGATACAAAAAAGTTATTAAGAATGTAAATATAGGATGATTGAGAATGCCAAGATGAACTCTAAGTCAGATAAGTCTATTGTTCTAGAGAAAATACTAAAATTAGATTCTAATCCTGAGATAAAAAGCTTAAGAGAATCTTATTTAGTGTTGATACTATCAATTATACTCTTTTGAGAGGATGAAAGAGAATCTAGAAGTCTTCTTGCCAAATTATAATAAAGAAAAATAGTTTTTCATAGCAATGACCTCATTTCTTTAATGGTTTATTAGATCTATGACTTCCTCAGCAGTTGGTCTCCCCAATAGCCCCATTATGTTAGCTAATTTCATGAACAAACTACTTAGAAACAGCCTTTGCATGGCTTCCTGTATCCATGATAAGTGACAATCATGGTATCCCCAAGAAATAGATAATGAGAATAAATAATGATAAAAAATGTTGTCAGCTGATCCATACTTAATAAATCTTGATATAATTTGAATTTAAAAATTATATTAATATCTTTTGTTTATGTAAATTTCTGAACATTCGAGACTTTTTTGGAAGGTATTCGGTTGTTGAAGTGAGAAAAATCTAAAATAGAAAAATATATAAGATTCTATCGAGGAAAAATCGAGAACCTGAAATTTTCAAAACTAAAAATTTCAAAATCTATAATTCTGGAGTTTTATGAATTTCTGAAACGGAGCCGATGACATAAATATCTCAAATAATAAATTTTTATCTAAATTTACAGAATACCATAATGTTTCTCGATTCGCCCAACATAAAAAATCTTACCAAAAGATGTACTGAGGTATTACATCTTCATCAACCCCACCCCCCTCCTCTCTCCTCCTTCCTACTATTTTTTTCCCCCCTCTACCAGCCCTTCGGACAATTAAATAATGAAACAAATTATTATAATGCGCTGTTTGAAAATAATTGTGCACACTTTTGATTTTTTTCTCTTTTTTTTAAAAAAAATTATGATATAAAAAATTTGATGCGGAGCATATCATCTCGTTTGATTGGAACACGTAGTTATCACTTTCCAACACGTATTTAATATACATTTAATATCTGCAATTCTATTTTTATGTTTGAAATTTTTAGTAAGATACTTTTTTTTCTTTCAAAAAAAATTATGACATTCAGTGTTGTGTTAATATTATGGTATTCTACATTAAAATTATGACTTTCTACATAAAATGTCATAAAAAAAAAAAGATAAAAAACTACGAACATTGAATGAGTGTTGGAAAGCAATGGTTAGATGATTCAATAAAATAAAATGGTGCGCTTCAAGTTTAATTTTTTACATTATGGATAGTGTACAAAAAAATTTTCTTTTTTAAGATAGTTCTTCCAAGCTTAGTCCCTATCACTTCTGGACTAATTCCTGCCGTGAAGGAGCTCCACACGCAACGGCCAAACCCACAACTTATGCCACACGAACAATGCTTGACCATGAGGAGCTCAGGCTTAGGCACCATCTCACTTCCCCGTTTTCCCCTTTGACCACTTCTCTCAGCACCACCACCACCAACGTAGGCAACCGTCATTTTATTTCTCCATAACATGAATTACATGATTGAAAAAAAGTAAAATAAAATAATAAAAAAATATAGGAATCCATATAGTGACATCATTAATAGCATCGCAGCATTTAAAAATTTATCAGGAGACCAAAACCTTCCATCTCTCCTAGTTGTATATTATGTTAAAGAATAAACAATTCCTTCCCCTTACCCGTTGGCTTTGTATATTACGTTAAAGAATAGACAATTTCCTCATTACAGTTATTGCTGGCACCATTAATCATCTCCATCACCTTCTTACCTAAAGTCTAGTCTTCCATCAACCCCCGTCTTCCACTCCTCTCAGCAGCCACCACCACGGAATTGAGTGGGATAGAGAGAATTGCTATCCCCATCCCTGGAATTGTAAACCTTCTCGCACCAAACTGGACCTGATATGGACCGGCTGGTGAGCGTGGACGCCAAGGAGCTCGAGATCGAATTCCGGCCGTCGCAGCGGTGCTCCTCCGCCACCTTCCGCGTGACCAACGTCATGCACACCATGGCCGTCGCCGTCCACCTCTCCACCACCCGCCCCGCCGCCTTCTCCATCCTCCCCACCGCCGTCACCGTCCTCCCGCCGCTCTCCTCCGCCGCCTTCTCCCTCGTCCTCCTCCCATCCCCCAGCCCTCCGCTCGTCTCCCCCCCAGATTCCCTCCTCGTCCGCTCCGCCCTCCTCCCCACCGGCAAGCCCAACGGCCCCAACGCCCTCCTCCGCCTCTTCTCCCGCCCACCCACCGCCGCCACCGTCTTCCGCGACGCGGATCTTCCCGTCGCCCTCGTCGGTCCTCACGTCCTCCGCTCTCTCCTCAAATCCTGCGACTCCCTCGAGGCCGCCTTCTTCTTGTCCCGCGCCGCCTCCGCCTGCTCCCCCGCCGACCTCGCCGCCCTCCTCCTCCCCGCCGCCGCCTCCGGCAACCCCCGCCTTGTCTCCGCCCTCCTCGCTGCCGGCGCCGACCCCTCCGCCCGCCGGGATGACCGCTGCTCCGCTCTCGCCCTCGCCATCGCCTCCGGCAGCGCCGATGCCGTCGCCGCCCTCCTCGACGCCGGTGCCCGAGTCGAACCCGCCGCCCCCGATCTCCCCTTCCACGCCGCCGCAGCCTCCGGTCGCGCCGATCTCATCTCCCTCCTCGCCGGATCCTGCCGCGATCCGGCCTGGGCTGGCGCCGCTGGACCGGACGGCCGGACGACCGTGCACGCCGCGGCGGCGGCGGGGAACCTCGATACCGTCCGCCTCTGTATCACCTCCGGCGGTGGCGATCCCGACCGGGCCGACTCCCGCGGGTGGACCCCACTCCACTGCGCCGCTGCCGGCGGGTACCTGGATGTCGCCGACCTCCTGATCGGCCGGTCCGCCTACGACGCTCGGCTCGCGCGAACGAGAGACGGGCGGAAGACGCCGTTCGACCTCGCCATCGACAGGGGCCACACCAGACTCTACGACGCACTCGGACTGGGCGACGCGCTCCACCGGGCGGCGCGCGGCGGCGACGTCGCCTGCGTGCGGAGCTGCCTGGCGCGGGGGGCGGCGGTGGACGGGAGGGACCAGAACGGCTGGACGGCGCTGCATCGGGCGGCGTTCAAGGGGCGGATCGAGGTGGTGAGGGCGCTGATCGACGGCGGAGCGCAGCTGGATGCGGTGGACCAGGAGGGGTACACGCCGCTACGGTGTGCCGTGGAGGCGGGTCACGCGGAGGTGGCGCTGTGCCTGGTGGCGCATGGGGCGCGCGCCGGGTTGAAGGGATTCCAAGGTTTGGATCTCCTTCTCAGCAAGTTGTCATTGGATAAAAATATTCGTGCTGCTGAGAGGGCTTCTCTGGCATCTTCACTTTCTCCATTTGATAAGAAGAGGGTGATTGAAGCTTGAACATGGGTAAATTTTGCGTGATGTTTGTAAATAGTTTTGTGCTGTGTCTTACGTACACAGATTGCAAATTTTCAACTGGTTTTGCTGGTAGGGAATCGATTTATTAGGGTAGGTTGTATCAATGAGAATTTAGAAATCAAATGCTGCCCTGCATAATTGAGTGGAGTTTACTATTTTGAGGGTAAATTACTCTTCTTTTTGAACTAATTTTTCAGGCATTGTCCCAAGAGAAGAAGGTTTGGGATGGATCAGAAGTCCCATCGTATTCTTGAGCTCCACTAAGTTGCTGTGATAATGAGATATGGGACTGGATAGCTTAAACCCAATCCAACTATAATTCAACTGTTGTTGCCCGTTGTTATCAGAGATCTGCTATATCCTCTTCCGTGCTATCTAAACCTTTTTGAGCTTGATTTCGGCCATCTTACTCGGCGGGCAATCTTCGTACTACAATCCCAAAATATTTCTTCTTGAATTCTACTTTTAAGATCTTTCATGGATGGATTCATCTATATGCTGTTCATTCCAACATTACCAGGCAACCATGTTTGTTTTTTCTTCCTTACAAACCACCACAAGATGAGACTGTTCACCATCACTAACTTCAGTGTAGTGTAGTAGTATAGTGGCGTAGTAGTGTACAAACAGCACAGCTAAAATTTTTCTGGAAATAGGATGACAAAATTGATCTAATTTTTACGGTTTGTTGTTCCTATATAAATATTTAAAATTTACCTAGTAGTGTAGTACCCTCTAGTATATCCGTCGTTGGTCGGATTCACTCTAATATCATCTGTCACAACTTAAGATCTCATCTAAAAAAATTAGTTAAAAGATATTATTTCAATTTCTTGATCTTATATAAGTAAACAAGATCTATCTAGCATAAGTCGATTTGGAACTAAATATATACCTACAGAATCTTCACAATAACGATTAATGTCAATTCAAGAATCGAACAGCCATATGATCAAATATAAATTCATTATTTCAACCGATACCAACATCTTTGAAAGAAGAAGCATATGTTCCTTGAACATCCAAATAATCGCTAAATATGGAAGGAGATTTGAGCAAAGGTCGCCCAGTCCAACTTGCTTATGGACTTTTGTATATCATGCGATCCAAAGAGGTATTACTATAAGACAGCTGCAAAGGGTGACGCTCGCTGCCGAGATAAGTTCTTGGATGAGTCAATGGTAATTAGGTGTGTTTGAGGGAATAAGTGGAAATATTTGGTAGTTAGGTGTGTTTGAGGGAACAGGAAACCTATGAAATTGAGGAATCAGAGTGGCGAAGACTAAAGGGTTGCTGGAAAGTGGAAACACATCAAAATAGGTTGCTGGTTAAACTTTAATAATAAAGTTACTGTCTGTACCATCTCTTCGGTATGTGGACTTGCACACACAATCTTCTGTGTTCTTTATTCTTGAAAAATCTAAATTAGTAGGGGTGAAAGTGATATGCATAATATGCATTTAGATCTATTTTCGTATCCAAAATCTATCTGAATATCGACAAAAATTTTAGTATCCGATTAATATTCATATTTGTATTCATATTCATAAAAAAAAAAAAAAAAGTAGATATGGATATGAATAAAGAACTGTTGAATCCGTATTCAAATAACTGATTATATCTATAATCCAATATAACTTTGTATAGCACTTATTAGATTTTAAGAAAGATATACAATGATATTAATATGTTATTAACTTGATTTATCATCCATTTAGTAATATCTTTGATTCTATAGTTATAAAATTTAAATATCTGATTTATATCCATATTTATATTCATATTTTCAGTATCTAATTTGTATCCATATTTATTTAAAATAAATATAGATATGAGTTTTTGCTCGAACTAATATCCGTATCTATATTTGTATGTGTCAGAAAAAATAAATATAGATATAGATATCCAATCCATATCCGATCCGATTTCAATCCTATAAATTAGTGATCGATCATGATTTGGTACTAATGTACCAAATCAATCAGATTGATTAATAGAATTAGGTTGACCGAAAAATAGGATTTGGTTTGCTTTAGTATAAGGATTTAAAATTTTTAATAGAATGAGAATATAACGGAAAATGACTTGAAAAAAAAAAAAGAAGTAATAACCCGTTGATAGAGAAATCATCCAATAAAAGCTTGATAACTTGAAATAAAAATAATCAAGAAAAAATAATTTTCTTTCTGAGGATAGATTGGTCGTCATGCGAGAGAATAAAGACACAAGAAGTTGATGAAAGTTCTACCGACGATCTCATAGTGGTTGAAGATAATAATTGGTAGGAAGCAGTGCAGAGAAAGCAATTGCGAGCCCGGTCATCCGTTTTGAGCTTGAGGATCGCAAGAAACCAGCTTTTTGGAACTAACTTTGAACCATCCTATGTCCTCTCATCTTGGAACAATTGATTGGGTTCTCACATGCTAATCACATCTCCAATAACTTCATGCCCATAACATGTCCAACAACATTCCTTCTTGATGTAATGCTTGATGGCTTCATATGTAGAGACCAATCAAGCAGCATGATATGTGCCTAATCACTTCCACTATATGCCACCCAATGGGTAATTTTCAGAATAGTAGATGACACTTTTTTCAGGTATTTATTTTAAATTCCCAAAAAATTGCTATTTTTCTTAAACTTTAGTTAGCTCAAAGATGTGGCAAAAATAGATTCAGTTAACCTAGCTTGATTCCGTTTGGCATGGATATAGATGATGAGTTTTTCATCTTGGAAAGATGTGTTTTTTTTTTTTTTTTTGTTTAAAAAAATTACTTTTAGTATATACAAGCTGGTTATATAGGTTAGAGCCTCAACCAACCTCAGGTCATGATACTAGTAAGTGCAGATCCAAGGGGCAGTAGCCCTTCAATTTTCCAAAGCCAGCTAAGTAGTGTGGTCGGGCTGCTTGTTTCAAGTATTTATAGTTTTACGTGTTGTAGGAGAATGGCACTTTTAGTTCCATATCAGTTGTGATTCATGATAGACTCTGACTATATAGGAACGGAGCCTTCTCTCTCCTAACAAGATGCCTTTTGCATGTGATAAAACCGTGCACCCCAAGACGACATCTTGACATGCTAGAAGTTAAAGAAGACAATATCTCACCGAGATAGGAATAGAGACTGATGCATTCGATTCATTCGAGCCATTTGAGCTTATGACCGCAATATTGGCACCGTCTATAAAAAAACTACATTTGGAAAGATGTATAATGTACAATTATGCGAACTAGCACTACTAGTTAACAATTGAAGGATGTATAGTGTCGCATGTGATTCATTGAAAAGAATGCTGGAATGGAATAAAATTTCAGCTTGGACTGCATTCTGATGATTGGTATGCATTAAATTTTGAAACCACATTTTCTTTAAAATAACCATCAAGTGATTCCACTCTTAAATAAAAAATCATTCCAATAAAAATAAAAATAATATAAATTTAAAAATAAAATAATTAGATAGAATTTTTAAGAAATAATATAAAATATTAAATAGTATTGAACATAGAAAATATATTATATAAATGTTAGAAAAAATATATTTTGAAATATATTAAAATACTAGACAATATAGAATAAAAATATAAGAAAACATATGAATTAAAAATTACAAAATATGAATAAAATAAAAGTTAAAAATATAACAAAAATTAAAATAAAAATTAAAATATGAAAGACAAATAAATTAAAAAATATTAAACAGAATAGAAAATGAAAATAAGTAATGTAGTCATACATAGGAATAAAAATACTAAAAAAATAAAAAAGAATCTCAAAATATAGACAAAGTATCTAAAATTGATTACAAATGTAATGTGTAACTAAATAAATTAAAAAAAATTATAGCGACACTCCTTGAACTTTGACACATTTATACTTAAATCCCAAAAAAAGGTTTCAAAAGGATTCCAAAATTTTAAAAGTGTTGCAAAGAGCCCTTGTCGTCTATCTCTATTAGACTACATTATGACATGAGGATCATCAGAGGTTAGATCTTATAAAATACCATAAATACCCTTCTCAGAATTTCTTGGTTTAGGTACCAAATGTAGTGGATGAAAAGAAGAGTCACATAACTCTCATGTGACTATCATGTTTCCTTTTTGGTCATGCTCTTTGTTCTCCATCCACCACAGAGAAGTGAAAAAGAAGAGGGAGGGAGAGAAAGGGGCATAAATCGGGTGGAAAAAAAAAGAGAATATACAGGATGTAGAAAAGAGAGCATAGATCAAAGGGAGAGAGGAGAATTTGAACCATAATAGCTTCAACCACTAGTAGCCATGCCTCAACCTAATGCTTCGGCCAAAACATCATGGTGTATTATGACTGTGGGTTGAGGGCATCCATGAAGACCTTATGGCCGTGGCTAATTCTGGACCGAAAGTTCTTTGGCTACTCTATTTTTGATCAAGCCTCTTAATTCTTCTTTGATTTTCCATCATCCATAGCTCACTCATTTTTTCAATTTTTTAATATAGAAAAGAAGAAGATATAAGTTTTTCAATGGTATGATCCTCCACTGTCACCACGTATAAGAGACATCATGAACAAACTCATCCAAAAAGATAAGAACCTAGAGGCTGAGCTTCATGTCTACAAAGAGGAAAATCTATTTGGCATAATGTCCGCTTGCTTCATAGGCTATTCACCAGTGCTCTATTGGCATTGAAGTGGAGTACTGGGGATAAGGATTTGAAGTAGTTTAGTCCATAGATATAGCCATCAAAGGGGGGGCAAACTATAATATTTTGAAACTTTTGGGATCCGAATCTTTTTTTGGTAACTTTTAGGGGCTTAATATCTGTAATCAAAACTTTTGGGGCCTTTATGTAATGAGTTTCATTAAGTCATAAATAGAGATATTTATTATTCAATGCTTTAAATATCTTGTTATGTTCTTTTTATAGTCAATAACGATATCGAATAATATGTTTGAATAGATATTACAATAGTGAATAATTTGTTCATATAATAGAAAAAATGTATACATCTATACAATCATAGGTATCAAGTATTCATCTGTATACATTCATACAAATATCATTTCTACCTATAGTCCATATAATCACTTATGCACATCTACATTCGTACAATTATTATTTCTATCTGTAGTCTATACAAACATCTGTACACATCCATACAAATTTAACACTTTACAATTTTTGCCAATAATGCATACAATTATCTATACATATTCATATACATTCATATGATTATCATTTTTGTCTATAGTCCATATAATCACCTATACACATTCATACACATTCACGATAATCATTTCTACCTATATATATATCCATACGTATTCACACGATTATCATTTCTACTTAAATCCAAACTTTCACATGTACATATTCATATGCATTCATATGATTATCATTTCTACCATGCATAAACATACAATCAGCTATTATAATCATATTAAGATAGATAAGTTTATATCTATGCCATTATACATTCTGTTGGGATAAATCCTCGTCACTTAACTGACTAAAATTTATCCTCGTCCCCCTGCCGACTGAATGTACAACCTACTAAATGGATCATGCCAACATAGTTTTCGACCGACGATATAACTTGAGATTCGATCGATGAAATAAGACTAAGTCGGGTTTGGGCCAATTAAGTCCAATACGCTATCAAGGTCCAGCTGAACACTCACTCGGGTTCTCCCCAAATATCTTGATCTCGAGGAAGTAGGGGTTAAACAATAGTTATTCAACATGGGTGTTAATCCCCCACGTTTATAGAATTATGGGTGTAACAACCTCCCATTGATCACCCATTACTTGATCTTAATGGCAATTAAGGAGGTAACAGTCCACTAAGGGCAATAATGCCCACATCTTGAATTTTAAGGGATGAAAGTTACACAGTAATGGCACTCTCCATCCTACATAAAGTGGTGAACAGAGGGACTGGATAAGATTTTTTGATTATAAATTTTTTGGCTCTCGTACTTTGATCTTTTTAACTGTTCTCTTTCTTCGACTAACTTAAGTATCGGAGGATTCTCTATTGGTCAACTTCCGGCAAGCGGATTTGATTTTATAAGATTCCTGCCATCAAGTAACCATGTGAGAAAAGAATTTCTCTTGACTTGACTCTTTACTAGAGCAGAGCAAAAAGTGCTGACAGAGAGAGCAGAGCAGCAAGAGAGAGCAGAGAAGAGCTTACTTGAACTACTGGAAGGAGAGTAAAGGTACTCGTCCCCAGTAGAAGGAAATTTAAAAACTCACTCTCTAGAAAAAGAAGGAAGAGTCTGCAGCTTACTGCTCACGAAAAAAAAGAAAAAGAAAAAAATGAATAACAAAACAAACAAAAAAACAGCGGCACAAAGCCTTCAAACTACAATTGCCCGAAACACGTTGAGAGAATTTATTCTAATCACTTTAACACATGCTTAAAAAAGAAATTTGATCTAAAAATAAGAAATTCTAATGATACCAAATAAAAAAAAATAGTGGGTTCCATCGTTTCTATGGTTACTTTTTTTTTAAAATGGTGCAGAAGCATAGGGAACGGAGCGTGGATGTGCGAAGTGAAAACTAGCAATGCACGTTGGGAATTTTTACCCTTCGATATGGGACCAACCAAACCAAATGGAAGAAGGCGAGGGGGATAATGCAGAAAATGCTCCAATTTTTCGTTCTCATATGAGGGAGGAAAGTTTATGGGCAAGAGGTCGGCACGAAGTGATTCATCATATTGTGAGCTGGAGGTTCTGGCAATCGCCGTATCCTTATAAGAAATTCTTTCCATAAGCATGCAAGACATCTCATCATGATATCATAAATAAATAGCTAAATAAATTTTAATATTTAATGAACAAACCTTAGTTCAAATAACAAAATCAAAACTCAGTGTCAAAAGAAAAATAAATATTTGACAAGGTCAACATTAAATAAGTCTTGCATTAATTATGAGAAAATGCTAAATCAAATAAAGTAAGCTAACTTCATCTCTAATCGTACTTCCAATAGAAATCTTATATCACGCTAATTTTTTAAATCCGTAAAAAAAATAAAAAACTCATCATGAGCTAAATAGCTCAGTAAGCAATGCATACCGTTAACTGAATAAATCAGACAATAATGTTACACATATCAGTTTACTGATAATAACATAATAAATATATGAGTTCAAGAATTTATGTTTTAATTCATCGCACTATCAATTATTCATATATCAATTTTTAATTCATCATAATTTTAAATTATGTTTGTCATCTCAAATTCATCAAATTTCTTAAGTTCTTTTTATCAACTATAAACTATGACTACATTTTTTCTGTGGTAGGATCATGACACCGCATGTCTTCTTGCAGTGAGCTATAATTCATCTGGCAGCAAGGTCTTTCGAAACTGCTGGTCTCACTGGTAGTTTGTCGGTGGTCTCGCTGGTGACATGTCGCTGGTCTCGCTGGTGACATAAATCCTCAGGATAAATCAATTGCCAACGTATTAACCTCCATTGATGGGATCCTTTACATAATTAAGTTGTCAAATTATATCATCTTCCAATTTCATATATTATTTCAATAATAATATAAATAAATGATATTCGAATCAATCAATCATATCATTCTTTATGATCATACATTATTATAATTAATTTCAAAAAAAATATCTTCAATCATATGCATATCATGAATTAATATGATTCAAAATTTATCAATTTATAATTCATCAAATAAATTTATTAAAGGTAAAACAATACTTACCTCAAAAGCAATCCAAACGATAAAATCCTATTAATCCTGAAAATCCTCCTCTAAATCTGGCATGTCAAAATGTCATATTTTGATCAAAATTTCATCACAATTAAAATAAAATTCTTAAAATTCAATGTCCCCACATGGATTGACTAGATGGTAGCATCCAAGATTTTCGATTAATCAATCTAAGCTATAAAAAAAAATTCTTATATATATATATATATATATATATATATATATATATGTATATATATATATATGTATATATATATATTCTTTCTTTCTTTCTTTCTTTTTTCTTTTTCTTTTTCTTTTCTCTTTTCCTCCTCTCTTCGTCTTCCTTCGTTAAAATAGAACAGGGGACCATGGTCCCCCTTCTTCTCCTTCTTGATCTCCTAGAAGTCTTGCCCGAAACGATGATTGGGGGTTCAACCCAGGGTGGCACAGTCATGGCTCTCTGGTCGAAGCTCGCCGGCGATGGATGGCATCGAACAGCATCGAAAAACCCAAGAATGCGAACAGCCAAAATAGAGGTTCCAAAATCTAATTTTTGACTCCAAAACTCGGTAGATAAAAATCCAAAAATCTTGGCTAAATTTTAAGAACAAATCAAAGAGAGGGTTTCTCGGTAGATTACCTTACTTTTGGTGGTGTTTTGGGCCATAATTTTGTCGACACAATGCCTTAAATCCGAGAGCAAGGAAACGAGGAAAATCAAGAGAAAGAGGAAGTGGAAGAGGGATTTTCTAGTGATTGACAATCGAGGAAGGGGACTTCCATTTTATAGAGGAGAGTTGGAGATTTGGCTCGGATTCAAGCTCCTTATTAGGATAGGAAGAAGACTCTCAATGGGAGTCTTCTTCCTCTCGTTAAATCTCTTGTTTCTCATTATTTTTTTTTGGGCCATTATTTTAATTGGGCTAGATTTCAAATGGGCTTAGTTTTGGATCATAACATTCTTCTCTCCTAAAAAAAATTTCGTCCTCAAAATTTTTCATACTTGTGGTCTCGAAGAGCTAGGGATATTTCTGCTTCATTTCTTCCTCTAGTTTCTAAGTGGCTTCTCTTTTCGAATGATGACTCCACTGTACCTTAACATAGGAAATATTATGATATTTTAGCACTTGTTCTTTACGATCCATGATCCGTACAGGATATTCTTCATATGATAGATTTTTTCTAACTTACAAGGGTTAAAGTTCCACAATATGACTTGGTCTAGCAAATATTTCTTCAACATAGAAATATGAAAAACATCATGCACTCCAGCAAGTGAAGGTGGTAAGGTAAGTCTATAAGCTACCTCACCAATTCTTTCTGAAATCTCGAATGGATCCACATATCTGAGATTCAATCTATCGAATGCCAAATCTTGAGATTTCTTTTGAAGGAGATACTTTGAAAAATATGTGGTCACTAATTTGAAATTTTAATTTTCATCTTCTGTTATCTGTATAACTTTTCTACCTATTTTGTGCTGTCCGAAGTCACTCTTTAATTAATTGAATCTTCTCGACTGCTTATTGAACAAGTTCGAAATCCAATATTCTTTGCTCGTCAATATCATCCCAGTGAATCGGTGATCGACATCTCTACCATATAATGCTTCATAAGGTGCCATACCAAGGCTAGCCTAATAACTATTATTATAAGCAAACTCAATCAAAAGTAGATGCTTATCTCATGAACCTTTCATATCTAAAATATAAGTTCTCAATATATCTTCTAAAATCTGAATAGTTCTCTTTGACTGGCCATCAGTCTGTGGATGAAAGACTGTACCGAAGTTTAATTTTGTCCCTAATATCTTGTATAAGCTCTTCTAAAATTATGATACAAATCTGATGTCTCGATCCGATACAATGATCACTGAAATTCTATGTTGCCTTACAATTTCTTTTATATATAATTTTGCTAGTCTTTTCAAAGTGAACCCAACTCTAATTGATAGAAAATACGTAGACTTTGTCAATCGATCCACAATCACCCAGGCTGTATCATTTTTACTTGGAGTCTTGGGTAGTCCAGTTACAAAATCTATGATGGTATGCTCCCACTTCCATACTGAAATATCGAGGGGTTGAAGTAGTCCTGTGGGTCTCTGATGTTCAGCTTTAACCCGTTGATACACCAAACATTGAGCCATAAATTGAGTGATCTCTCTCTTCATATTATTTCATTAGTATATTTTTTTTAAGTCTCTATACATTTTAATACCTCCCGGATGGACTGTATAACCGATCTGATCGACTTTTTAAAGTATTTCTTGTTTGAGTACTGAATCATTGGGTATGCAAATTCTATTTTTGAACCTCAATAAACCATCATCATGTATCTTGAATTTAGATTGAACATCAACTTCTACTAAATCTATTATTTTCATTAATTGTGGATCACCATTCTGAACGACTTTAATTCTTTCAATAAGTATTGGCTGAACTCTCATGTTGGCTAATCGTACTGTTGAGTCATATATTCAAATATCTAATTTTAATTTTCTTATATCTTTCAATATTTTATGTTGATGTATGATTAAAATAGCCAAACTTTTCATAGATTTTCTACTAAGGACATCAGCAATAACATTAGCTTTTCCAAAATGATAATAAATTATTAAAACATAATCTTTCAATAATTCTAACCACCTTCTCTATCTCATATTTAATTTTTTCTAGTTAATTTTTTCTACATAAAAATATATTTCAAACTCTTATAATCGGTAAACACTTTATACTGCACATCGTATAAATGATGTCTCCAGATTTTCAGGGCAAAAATTAATGTTGCTAACTCCAAATCATGTGTCAGATAATTCTGTTCATATGGCTTCAACTATTTTGAGGTGTAAGTCATCACCTTACCATATTGCATCAATACATAGCCAAGTCTCTTTTAGATGCATCAATATATATTGTGAATCCTTCAATTTCTATTGGTATAGTGTTGCCCCAAGAATTGATTTTGATGGTCACAAGCCATTTGAGGGGACTACTAATGAGTTTTTTATCTTTAAAAGATTCTTTGGTGTTATTTCAGATAGTCTAAAATATTAAGTTTGAAAAGCTCCTTCAAGGATGCTAAAGTTGAAGATTTTGCAAGTTGGAGATATTTTTGAAGTCTTTTGGAAGTATCAAATTCATTCAAATCTATTTAAGAGTGTTTGGTAGTATTTTGATAAGTTTCAAATCTTAAATATATGAAAAACTGAATTGGAACAAAATAGGATGATCCAACTGGGTCATCTCCTTGTATTGGGTAGCCGGCACGCACCTATTTTGGCTTGTGGCACGCAGTGGGACAACCCATGGGTCGACCCTTGAGATCCTGAAATCAAAACAAAGAGCTTGCCTTCTTATCTGGCCAAATGAGGTGACTCATGGGTCTACCCATTCTCAGTGAGGCATCCCATGGGTCGATCCATGTGGAGCTAGCACTCGTAACGGCTCATTTTCAGCCCATTTTTAGAGTATTTAATGTACATGTATATTAAACACACTCCAATGGCTCTTAACTGACTCTAAGATACTCTTAAGATCAAATGAAGACTATAAATGCTCTCTAGAGGTGGAAAATCAAGAGAACCAAAAAGTATTCAAGCTCAAATCCATGAAAGAGAAAAAAAAAATTAGAAAGAGAGAAAAGAAGTATTCAATCAGCTCACCAACCACTCTCCAGCTGCATTCAAATTTTTCAATCATTTGAGGATGTCCAACAAAGGCTTCTACTCCTTGAGTATTATGCTTTAATTATTTTTATTGTGCTCATTTAAGGAGCTTATGTGTGTTGAAATTTCTGTACTCATATTTTTTATTATTGTACATTGAGTTTTGAGTTTTGGGGAGTTTCAAAACTAAGAAAGGTTGATCTGAACTTGTAATCGGAGGGATTGTGGGTTGACTTGTATCCAAAAAATAAATGTTCTTGCTTGGATCACAAGGGTCGGTGTTATCTGATGTGTTGTATTTAAAAATCTTTTTAGTAGATTGAATTCTCAAGTTAGGACTTGGGGAGTGAATGTAGGTGAAAGATTAGCATTGAACCACTATAAATCTCTTGTGTTTATTGTGCTTATATATTTTTTTTTCTTCTTTATGCTCTATACTTGTTTATTAATTAATTATGGTTGATTTTTTTTTCTTTGATAATCAATTCATCTCACTCAACAAGTTTAGCACATTGCTTGTGAGCACAAATTATAAAAATTTTAAAAGACCCCAATTCACCCCCCTCTTGGGCTCCATATTTGGGCAACAAGTGATATCAGAGCTTGGTGCTCTAGCTCTTAGTTGATTTAACTGTCAAGAGCCAAAGATCTATGGCTGTCAAATTTGGCATATCTCAAGCTGAGGGGCAATCCACAAACCGACCTTCACTTTCCAATGGATCCAACTATACTTATTGAAAAGCTTGGATGAGAATATTTATCCAAATACTTGACTATGATATGTGGAGTATCATAATAAATAGACCTCACACACCCACTAAGTTGATTGATAGTGTATCCCTCCTTAAGTCGGAAGATGAATGGGATGAATTTGACAAGAAAATGGCTCAGCTCAATACTAAAGCCATGAATATCTTATATTATGCCTTAGATGTAAATGAATTTAACCATATTTTTACTTGTAATTCTGTCAAAAAAATTTAGGATAGGTTAGAAGTTACTTATGAGGGCACAAACCAAGTAAAAGAGTCAAAAATCAACATGTTTGTGCACAACTATGAATTGTTTAAAATAAAACCTGATGAGTCTATAACACAAATATTTACTCATTTCATTGATATCATAAATGGTCTAAAAAGTCTTGAAAAGTGTTATTCTAATAGTAATCTCGTAAGAAAAGTGCTTAGGTCTTTACCAAGATCGTGGGAGGCAAAGGTTACGGTGATTCAAGAAGTCAAGGACTTAAACGTCCTACCTTTGAAGGAGCTGCTTGGACCTCTTATAACCCACGAGCTGACCATGAAGCAACATTCTAAAGAAGAGACCAGAAGAAAGAAGACAATTGCTCTCAAATCAATAGCTCAAGAAGAAGAAGATTCAGAAAAATCAGAAAATAGTGAAGATGATGAGGACTTGGTATTAATCACAAAAAAATTCAGATATTTTATGAGAAAAAAAGATAAGAGACTAAGAGAAGACCACTAGTTAAGGGGGAGCTGAGTAAAGAAAAGGAGAAAGAACAGTCTGTCATTTGTTATGAGTGTAAGAAGTCGGGCCACTTTAGATGGGACTGTCTCCAGCTCAAGAATGGTCAGAAGAAGTTCAAGAAGAAAAAGGTAATGATGGCTACGTGGAGCGACAGTGATGACTCCACCTCAAATAAAAAATCTCATGAAGAAGCCAACCTATGCCTTATGGCACATGAAAATGAGGTAACCCTTGAAACTCAAAATAAATTTTTTTATGATAAATTGCAAGAAGTATTTCATAAATTTTTAAATGATTTAAGAAAATTAGGATTGAAAAATAAAGATCTAAAATTAAAAAATCAAGCATTATCTAAAGAAAAGAAAGAAATATCCAACAAAAATAAAGAATTAAAAATAAAATATCAAACTCTATTAAAAGAAAAAGAAAAAAATTTAAGCATAAATAAAACTCTTGTAAAGAAAAATCAGAATCTCAAGGAAGAAGTAACCAAATTAAAACCAATAGTTGATAGATTTACCTTAAGCTCAAATAAACTTTAAATAATTATTGACAATCAAAGGATAGTATATGATAAAGCTGGACTTGGCTATAATACTCTTAAAAAATAAAAATTTCTAAAAAATATTTTTATAAATGCATCTATGAATAAATTATCAAATATTATTTATTTTAAATATGACAAGGTAGGACATAAAACTTATGCATGCTTATCATATAAATTTATTAATACAAATGTTAAGAAAATATGAGTTCCAAAAGAAATTATTGTGACTAACCCCAAAGGACCTGAGTTAGCTTGGGTATCTAAAGTTAAAACTTGATTTTATATGTGCAGGTGTATCTCGCATCCCAAGCAACAAAGTGAAAGTGATATCTTGATAGCGGGTACTCAAGACACATAACTGATGATGAGTCTCAATTCATCACGTGGGAAGCTAAAAATGGAGGGATGGTCACCTTTGGAGATAATGATAAAGGAAAGATCATTGGCATAGGTACCATTGGTATCACTTCCTCCACTTGTATTGAAAATATTTTGCTTGTAGATGGTCTTAAGCATAACCTATTAAGCATTAGTCAATTATGTGATAAAGGTTATAAAGTAGTTTTTGAATCATCCATATGTATTGTAATTAGTCCTTTTGATGATAGCACTAGGTTCATTGGACATAGGCATGGCAATATTTACATGGTAGATTTGGATAATCTTTTTTTACAAAACATACAATATCTTGTGGCCATAAATGCTAAAATCAATGAGACTAGTTGGCTTTGATACTGTAGGCTTGCACATATTAGTATGCACATACTATCTAAAATTATTAAAAAAGATTTGATTTTTGATTTGCCAAAGATAAATTTTGAAAAAGATAAAATCTATGATGCATGTCAATTAGGTGAGCAAACAAAAGTTTCTTTTAAATCTAAGAACATTGTTTGAATTTCTAAATCTTTAGAACTTTTACATATGGATTTATTTGGTCTTACAAGGACAACTAGCCTAGGAGGTAAAAGATATGATTTTATAATTATCGATGATTTTTCACGTTTTACTTGAGTCTTATTTTTAGCATATAAAGATGAAGCATTTTCAATTTTTTTTAAGTTTTGTCAAAAATTCTGAAATGAAAAAGATTTACTAATTATTTTAATTTGTAGAGACCATAGTATTGAATTTGAAAATAAAGATTTTAAAAAATTTTATGATAAAAAAGGGATAGATCATAATTTTTCTACACCTAGAACACCCCAACAGAATAGAGTAGTAGAAAGAAAAAATAGAACTCTTGAAGAAATGACCCATACTATGCTATGTGAGAGCCATCTCCCAAAATATTTTTGGATAGAAACTATCAACACAGCATGTTACATCTTAAACCATTCTTTAATAAGATCAATTTTAAAGAAAATACCTTATGAATTATGAAAAGGTAGAAAATCTAACATAGGATATTTTCGTATTTTTGGTTGCCGCTGCTTTGTTTTAAATAATGGTAAAGATAGCTTAAAAAAATTTGATGCTAAATCTGATGAAGCTATCTTCCTTGGCTATTCCACTTCTAGTAAAGCTTTTAGAGTTTTCAATAAAAGAACTCTAGTAGTGGAAGAGTCAATCCATGTAGTTTTTGATGAGACTAATGATTTTCCATCAAGAAAGAGAGAGGATGCTGATGATACAGGTATCTTAGAAGAAGGAATAAAAGAGCTCACCATCAATGACTCAAATGACCAAAACAAAGACCAGCTGGAGAAAAAGCATGAGGATGAGAGCATCAATGATCAAAATGTTCAAGAACAACCTCAAGGTCAAGTGATCTTCCAAAGGAATGAAGGTATGTCCATAATCACCCCAAGAAATTAATCATTAATGATTCGGTACAAGGGATAAGAACTTGATCTTCTCTTAGAAATATATATAATTATGTAGCTTTTGTTTCACACTTAGAATCTAAGACAATAGAAGAAGCTGAACAAGATCATAACTGGATAAATACTATGCAAAAAGAGTTAAACCAGTTTGAAAGAAATAATGTATGGACCCTTATTGCTAGATCTAAAAACCATCCAATAATTGAAACAAAATGGGTATATAGGAATAAACTTGATGAAGATGGTAATGTGATTAGAAATAAAGCAAGATTAGTTGCTAAAGGATATAACCAAGAGGAAAGAATTAATTTTGATGAAATATTTGTACCTGTTGCTAGATTAGAAGCTATAAGAATACTGCTTGCTTATGCATGTTTTATGAATTTTAAACTATTTCAAATGGATGTTAAAAGTGCCTTTGTAAATGGTTATATTGCTGAAGAGATATATGTAGAGCAACCCCCAGACTTTGAAAATCATAAATATCCAAATCATGTATTTAAATTAAACAAAGTCTTGTATGGTTTGAAACAAACCCCTAAGACTTGGTATGAAAGACTAAGTAAGTTTTTATTAGAAAATAATTTTTTAAGAGAAAAAGTAGATACAACTCTTTTTATAAAAAGAAAAGATGAAGAGTACTAGGTATACAAATATATATTGATGATATTATATTTGAATCTACTAATGAAGCTTTGTATCAAGAATTTATTAAGCTTATGCAGAGAAAGTTTGAGATGAGCATGATGGGAGAACTCACCTTCTTCCTCGAACACCAGATCAAGCAAATGAAGGAAGAGATCTCCATCATCCAAAGCAAGTACACAAGAGAATTATTAAAGAAAATTCAGATGGAGAGCTCCAAGAGTGTAAGTACTCCTATGATCTCTTCCTGTAAATTAGATAAGGATGAACATGGTAAGTCTATTGATTCAAAGCTTTGCAAAAATATGATAGGTTCTTTATTATATCTTACTACCAGTAGATCTGATATAATGTTCAGCGATGTATGTGTGCTAGATATCAGTCTAACCCTAAGAAATCACACTTGAATGCTATTAAAAGAATATTCAAATACCTAAAAGGAACACAAAATCTAGGACTCTGGTTTTCTAAATAATCTTCTATTAATTTAATAGGTTACTCAAATGCTGATTTTGCTGGATGTAGATTAGACAGAAAAAGTACTAGTGAAACTTGTCAATTTTTACAAGTCAACTTAATCTCCTGATTTAGCAAGAAATAAAATTTGGTGATATTATCTACGGTCGAGGTCGAACATATTGCAGTCGGAAGTTGCTGTGCTCAAATTTTGTAGATTAAGCAACAGCTCATAGATTTTGAAATTGAACTTAAAGACATCCTCGTAAGATGTGACAAAACTAGTGCCATTAGTTTGACTAAGAACCTAATCCAACACTTTAGGTCAAAACATATTGAAATTAGACATCACTTTATAAGGAAACATGTTCAAAATAATGATGTAATACTTGAATATATAAATACTGAGAAATAATTAGTTGACATATTCACTAAAGCTTTAAATGAAGATAGATTTTGTGCAATTAGGAGGGAATTAGGCATCTTAGATCCTTCTGCTTGATTTCTCATCATGATTCTTCTCACAAAATCCTTTCAAAAATTTTTTATTTCATCATCTTAAATTTGGAAGGCATCTATCTTTTTTTTAGGTCTATTTCAAGTCAATTAAAAATTCTCAGAGTTATTTGGATATGATTTCAGATTTTTTCTCGTTGAAATTTTTCATAAAAAATCATACCAAAATTTATCTCAGCTCTACTTGATCATCTCAAGTCGACTCAAGCCTCTCCAAATTTTTTCCTTCATTTTTTTTCCTCATTTTTGAATTTCCTTCTCATAGCCTGAACTAACCTTGGATGGGACGACCCAAACTGTCGGGTAAACGAGTTTGAAGTGGGTTGATCCATTAAAATTTTTTGCTTAAGATCCAAAAGGGCCAACTCATTCACTATTCTTCTTCCTCCTCTCTTTGTCCCAAACTAAAACCCTACTCCAAACTCCCCACCAGCCACATTCTCCTAAATCCAACCCTTTATCCGCCTAGAACTCTCTCGTTTCTACTTTAAAATCTTGGGTAGATACTTCCTTTCGACTTATCTTTGACTAAAATCCTCTCTTTCTTGCTCTCTACCAAACTCTTAAAACCCTTATCTCAAACACCTCAAAATCTCTTACTCTTCATTCCCATCAATCTTTCACCCTTCACTACTCTCTTGATCAGTTCTCTAGCTCTCATTGGAATAATGGCTCCCAAGATGTGGCTACCCCAAAGAAAGAAGTCTGTGAACCCATTGAAAGTTGAAGAACGAAGAAAGAGGATGGCTCAACTTTTTACTCAAGCCTCTCCTCCCAGGACTCCAAGTAAGATCCCTCTCTCTGCAAGAAAGGTTGCCTTGGGGAGGAATGTAGATTTTCAGTTCTTAAGAAGAGATTATTTTTCAATTGGTGAAAAGATAATTAAACAATGGTGGAGATTCTTTTATTGCCTGTCTGAGCTTGTGTACATCGATCTGGTTAAGGAATTTTATTCAAACCTAGTGTTTACTAATGAAATTCTAAGATCAATTATAAAGGATATTGAAATTATTCTAAATACTGCTAGGTTGGGTAGACTACTTCAAATATCCTGTGAATGAAGTTGTCTTGATGAGCTTCTTAGGAAAGAGGATGGACTCAGGTTCATCCTAGGGAGAGATGATGTTGAAGGTTTCATGAAGATAGAGGCAAAAGACTTGAGTGTGGAGATGAGACTACTCCACCACATGATTTTTAGGATCTTCTTCTCCAGTAGGGGAAGATATGACCTGATGACTGGTCGGGACATTTGTCTGATGCATCATGTAGTTTCTGAGTCTCCACTGAATCTTCCATTCCTGATGATTGATGCCATGAGAGAGGCCTTGAATAGATCCAAGGCTCCCTTACCTTATGGAATGGCCCTGACAGTTATTTTTAGGCAGTCTGGTATGAGTCTTGAGGGGGAGGCTGTATGCAGATTGCTGAACACTGACACCTACAATGATCACTCCCTTCGACGTACGGATTTCACTACAATGGATGGTCGTTGGACCAAAAGTCGAGATGCTGTAGTGGAGGAGGAGCGTGCTGAGGGGGAGGATCCCTCATCACCACCTGAGCCCAGGTCAAGCCCTGATATTCATTTTGTGTCGGAGCCTAAGGTAGGTCCTTCAGTTAGTGTACCCCCATCTACGAGCCATGCCATACCATCATCATCTAGATTGAGGGAGGACGAGATGGGACTACTAGCTAAGTGGATAGCAGGTATTCTTTTCATTCAGCAGTAGCAGTTTCAGCAGTAGATCCTTCAGCAGATGCAGTAGTAGCAGTATCACCCTCCTCAATCGAGCTCATTCTCTACTTCCTTATCAGATCTCTCAGTTGTGCCACATATCTCCTTTTTGATACAGTTATTGACTGACCTGACTCCAGATTGGAGAGCATGGAGAGCTCTATGCTCAGATTCAGTGACAGACTTTTCGACATAGAGAGAGAGATCAGATTGATCTGGACTTCTCTGATAGCTGGAGCGGGCACCTCGAGCAGTTCGTCATCTCAGTTAGTTGATCTTGCTCAGGAGGTAGAGAGACTTCATGGACTACTCAGATCGACACTTGAGCTGATCCGGGCTGATATTAGGGGCTCGAGGGATTATATTTCATCTGAACTTGAGGGGCTCAGAGTTGCAGTGAGAACTGCATTATCTCAGCTAGATGCCATTAGGACTCAGCTCTAGTCCAGGCCCTCTGTATTCATTGAGCCTACTCTTGTTCGGCCTATTACATTCCATCCCCCGACCTCTTCTACTCGGACCAGATCATCCAGTCGAGGCTGAGGCAGACGTGGTCGTGACTCCACTTCGGAGTCATTCTTTTATTTTGCTTCTTTTGATCATGAGCCTGATGCCTAGTCTTCCTGATCATGTTTTTGCTATTTTGTATTAGCTATTTTGGGTCTCATACTACATGGTTATTATATTTTGTACTTGGTTATTGTATGAGAACCTTATGGTTATAGATATGTATGGCAATGATTTGATCATATACCTGATTTTTGTAATCTCTCATTTTGTTGTATTTAAATGAGGTTATCTATTATCATCGTTTGTGTTGTTAACTTATGATTATGACTTCTTAGATATTTATGAATGAATTTTTATTCAATTAAGAGTTACTCTGATACCTACTGTAGAACCATAGTCCACAACCTATTTCTCTTACTCATTAAAAATTATACTATTTATAAACTCTCTCTAGCCCATTTTTGATGATGTCAAAAAGGGGGAGAAGGTAGTCCATTTTTGCTCTAATACCCAAAATAAGAAAAAGAGAAAGAAGGAGTTTTTACAATTTTTCCAATATGGCTACTTTTTATATAAGAAAGGGAGAGAATTTTTTCAAAATGGTTACTTTCATCTTTTCATATAAGAAAGAGGAGAATTTTACTGTTAGAAATAATTTGTGATAAAACTTTGATATTTCACAAGTAATTTTCAGCAAAAATGAGAACGTATGGTTTAAAACATCATAACTTACCGATAATGTGGAACTCATGATTCTCTATAACTTGTGTTCAACTTTTAGCATGTTCTCTTAACTTTCAAGTGCTTTAAAAACTCAACCTTTTAAGCTTTATAGATCTCTCTTTGTAAACACTTAAATATTTTGTTATCATCAAAAAGGGAAAGATTATTGTTTCAAGAATTGATTTTGATGGTCACAAACCATCTGAGGAGACTATTAATGAGTTTCTTGTCCTTGAAAGATTCTTTGATGTTGTTTCAGATAGTCCAAAATATTGAGTTTGAAAAGCTTTTTCAAGGGTGCCAAAGTTGAAGATTTTTAAAGTTGGAGACATTTTTGAAGCATTTTCGAAGTGTCAAATTCATTCAAATTCATTTAAGAGTATTTGGTAGTGTTTTAGTAAATTTTGAACCTTAAGTGTATGAAAAACTAGATTGAAACAAAATGAGACGACCCAACTGGGTTATCCCCTTGAATTGAGTAACCAGCATGTACCTGTTTTGGCTTGTGGCACGTAATAGGACGACCCATGGGTCGACCCCTGAGACCTTGAGACTAAAACAGAGAGCTTGCTTTCTTGTTTGGCCAAATGAGATGACTTATGGGTCTACCCATTCTCAGTAAGGCATCCCATGGGTCGACCAATGTGGAGATGGCACTCGTAACGACTAATTTTCAGTCTATTTTTAATGCATTTAATATGCATTAAACATACTCCAACGGCTCTTAACTGACTCTAAGATACTCTCAAAATCAAATGAAAACTATAAATGCTCTCTAGAGTGGAAAATCAAGAGAACCAAGAAGTATTCAAGCTCAAATCCATGAAAGAGAAAAAAAAATTCTAAAAAGAGAGAAAAGAAGTATTCAATCAGCTCACCAACCAATCTCCTGCTGCATTCAAGTTTTTCAATCATTTGAGGGTGTCCAACAAAGACTTCTACTCCTTGAGTATTGTGCTTTAATTATTTTTATTGTGCTCATTTAAAGCGCTTGTATGTGCTAAAATTTTTGTACTCATACTTTTTGTTATTGTATATTGAGTTTTGAGTTTTGGGGGGTCCCAAAACTAGAAAAGATTGATTCGAACCTGTAATCGAAGGGTTCGTGAATTGGCTTGTACTCAGAAAATAAGTATTTTTACTTGGATAGCAAAGGTCGGTGTTATCCGATGTGTTATATTTGAAAATTATTTTAGTGGATTGAATTCTCAAATTGAGACTTGGTGAGTGGATGTAGGTGCAAGGTTAGCACCGAACCACTATAAATCTCTTATGTTTGTTATGCTTGTATATTTTTTTTTCTTCTTTACGCTCTATACTTGTTTATTAATTAATTATGGTTGATCTTCTTTTCTTTGATAATCAATTCATCTCACTCAACAAATTTAGCACATTGTTTGTGAGCACTAATCATAAAAATTTTAAAAGGCCCCAATTCACCCTCCCTCTTGGGCTCTATATCTGGGCAACATATAGTAAGGATAGGGGTTAAAATTAATCGTTGCTTTAACTCCTGAAAACTTTGTTCACAATCCTCGGTCCACTCAAATTTAATCTCTTTTTGAGTAAGATAAGTTAAAGGTACAGCTATACAGGAGAATCCTTCCATAAATCATCTGTAATAACCTGCCATTCTCAAAAAACTTCAAATCTTAAAAATATTTGTGGGTCTATTTCATTGCATCACAGCTTTCACTTTTGTTGGATCCACAGAAATTTCATCTTTAGACATGATGTGTCTCAAACATGCTATTTTGTCCAACCCAAATTTGCGCTTCTTTAATTTGGCATAAAGCTTCTGTTTTCTTAATATTTGTAGTACACACCGCAAATATTTCTCATATTCTAATTTGCTTCTTGAATATACCAAGATATCATCAATGAACATGACAATAAATTTATCAAGATAGGATTTGAATATTCTGTTCATTAAATCCATGAAGACTGCTGGAGCATTGATTAATCCAAATGGCATCACTAAAAATTCATAGTATCTATAACGAGTTCTAAATGCAGTCTTTGGTATGTCCTTTGCTTTAATTTTTAATTGATGATATCTTGAATGAAGATCAATCTTAGAAAAAATTTGTGCACCTTGATTCGAGACAAAGGACACTTATTTTTGATAGTAATCTTATTCAACTTTCTATAGTCGATACAAAGCTTCATACTTCCATCTTTTTTTTTCACAAACAAAACTAGAGCTCCCTAAGGAGATACACTGGATCTTATAAAATTCTTATCCAACAAATCCTGTAACTGATCTTTTAACTTCTTCAACTCCATAGGGGCCATTCGATAAGGGGCTTTAGAAATTGGATCTGCATTAGGTGCCAACTCAATGATAAATTTAATTTATCTGTCCAGTGGTAGTCTAGATAAATCATCAATGAATACATCCAAAAATTTATTTACAACAGAAATATCCTGTAACCTCAATTCATCATATTCTGTATTCTTTATCGAAACTAGATAACCTCTATATCCCTTTCTTAGTATATATCTGGCTTGCATAAATGAAATGATACCTGGAGGGGTGATTTCTATACTTCTATCAAAATTGAATACTAATTCATCTGATATTTGACAGTTCACTCTCTTTCCATGACAGTCCATAGAGGCATGATAAGTAGCAAGCCAATCTATTCTTAGAATGACATCAAAATTATGCATATCTAGGACCATCAAATTTATCGGTAATTCTCTTTCTCCTCTTCTGATACTACATGACTTGCCCGTAGTTTCGGTACTCAAAATACCACCTACTGGTATCTCAATATATAATTTAGTTTTCATAGATTCACATACTATATTATGTTGTCTAAATAAAAATAATGGATATAAAGGAATGTGTAGCACCAGAATCAAACAAAACAAAAGCATAGATACCAGACACAGGAATAATATCTGTCACCACAGCATTGGAGGCCTGAGCATCCTATTGCGTGAGTGCATAAACTCTTCCTTGAGTTCTCGGCTTTTGACCTTCATCTTTTGTTTGAGTGGATCTATTATCATTTCTCTGGAGGCAATCTGCAATTTTGTGTCCCTTCTGTCCATGACTAAAATAAGAATCAGTATTCCATAGGCAATTAGAAGACTTATGATCTCTTCGATCGTGCCTCGAACATCTACCTATCTCATTCTCACGACTCTTATCATTTGCTGGCTTCTTTACTGGATCCTTATTATTTTGATTTTATCTTTGAGTTTCACCAAATCTATTTCTCTTATTTTGATTCCATTCTCTCTTAGTATGTACTTTATTAACCTCTCTCTTGATTATTAGAGCTTTATTCACAACTGAAGCATAAGTAGTTAACTCATAGGGTACAACTTATTTTTTAATTTCCATCCTCAGTCTCATTTCAAATTTATGTACTCTATCTTGCTCAATTTCAACCAATCTTAAAACAAACTTGGCCAACTCTGTGAATTTAGCTTCATACTCTGTAACGGATCTATTCTCCTATTTCAAATGAATGAACTCTTGCTCTTTCTATATTCTGACACTTCGAAAAAAATACTTGTCAAAGAATTCATCTCGAAATCTCTCCGATGTGACTGGTATCTTATCATATTCATATTTTTGTACAAGTATCCACCACCAGTTGTATATCTCATTTTATAACAGATACATTGTGTAGCAGATCTTCTCATCATCGTGGCTGGCAAATGCCTTCTCCATCTCCACAATCTAATTGTCAACTTCTAATGGCTCGATGGTCCCTTTGAAGGCTAGAGGAGCTAGCTTCTTAAACTTGACTATGTTGTTTCTCTGCATTGAATATTCTCCATGTCCATGTGATAGTGGGGGATGCTGATGTGGCTGTGCATGTTGTTATGTTTGTTGTTATTGAAGCAATTGTTTCTGTGTTTTCATTACTCTGACTAAGGTCTGCATTAATTGGGTCGTGTTCGGCTCTTACTGCACCGTCAGAGTATTTTCAGTGGGGTCAATGATTCCTTCTTGCTGAGAGGTGCCACTATTCAGTTGGAGAGTGTTATCACCAAGCAGGTTTGATATCTTTCCTGTAGCTCCTTAAGTATTCTTCATTCATCATAGAGGCATATTGACCTTTATCAAATTGGGATGATAACTTATCCCTAATAAAGTCATAAACTTATTCAAGGTAGGTCAAGTCATAATCATCATCAACTAACATCCCAATATCCCTAATATCTACCCATCACTCACTCATTCTATATTAATTTCTACGTATCTTTATCTATCTACTTATGCTCTGATATCATATAAATTGTCACGCCCCTGATCCGAGATTCACTACAAGAAAAGAGTATTTTTGCGACGAAATTATTTACAACGAAAATATTTTCATCGTCACTAACATTATTTACGATGATAAAAATATTTATCACAAATAATTTATTATGTACGATGAAAATAATTTTTCATCACAAATAGTCCCGTATCAGTGATGAAAATTTTTTTATCATAAATATTTATTATTTACAATGAATATTTTTATCATAAATAATTTTTTATTTATTTTAATTTTAAATTTCTAAATATTAGTGATAAAATTATTTTAATCATAAATAATTTAAGTATTTATGATGAAAAACTTTTTTCATCTCCAATAAATTTATTTTTAATGCAAATATTATCATCATCAATATTAAAAAAAAATAAAAAATTTAAAAAATTTAAAAATTACATATTATTTATGATGAAAATATTCCATCATAAATAATTAAATATTTGAGATGAAAAAAATTTCATTATAAATACTTTATTATTGAAGATGAAAATATTTTCATCGTCAATAGTTAAAAAAATTAAAAATTTAAAAAAATCAAAAATTACTCATTATTTATGCTAAAAATTTTTCATCATAAATAATGTAGTGTTTATGATGAAAAAAAATTTATGTCATAAATGCTTAATTATTTAGGATGAAAATTATTTTCATCATTAATATTTAAAAAAATTAAAAATTTTTAAAAAATCAAAAGTTGCTAATTATTTATGATAAAAATTTTTGGTCATAAATAATTAAGTGTTTACGATGAAAAAAATTTATATCATAAATACTAATTATTTATGATGAAAATATTTTCATCATCCATATATAAAAAATCAAAAATTTTAAAAAATTATAAAATTTAAATTTTTGATTTTGTGTAAGGCAACTGCATCTATTTTTTGTAGCAGCTGTATACATCTTTTATCCTTTTACATGGTAAAGAAGCAAATGTGAGTTATGATCCAGATCGAATTTTTTGTATAAAAAAATCATATAAAAGTGGATGATATTCATGGATTAGAATGAATAGATTCTCTTGAATGAAATGAGCTATATATTTATTTATAGAGGTTCAAGGTCGTTTGCTCGTCATATGGAGCAGATGGTATGTAATTTTTAATTTACATATTTTAACTCTCTAACTATTTAAAATTTTTTTAATTAATTATTCTCAAATTACAAAGAGATGCAGAGAGTGGTGAGCTTCCTGGTAGGATTGATATCTACCAACGAACCCACCACCGATAATCAGGGGAGTGGACGACGGAGAGCCAAGAGCTTTTTGTAAGTTTTTTTAATTATTTTTTTCATTCATAATTTAATTTTTAGTATAAAATTAAAATAGCTATAACTTTAATTTTTAGAGCCATATGATAAGCATCAGATCCCAACTTATCCCTAAGGGCTGGACCGCACCCACAGATGATGAGATCTGTGATCAGGTGCTTGGTACGAGACTCTGTTATGTTAGGAGTCTAGGATATGGGATCAGTGCTCCCTCATCCTCATGCTCGTCCAAGGCTGACATTCATGCTACTTGCAATGCTTAGTTGGCAGAGGTGGAAGGCAGGCTATTGAGGATCGATAGCAGACTGAGCAGTAAGTTAATGAATTGACTGCACTCATCGATGAGTACCAGCTGCTCCAAACCCAGATGATAGAGCGAATGTGCAGATGGAGCAAATGATGCAGCTGATGAGACAGCAGCAGATCGATCCGAACTCTTCCAAGCGCTCTTCTTCTGATAAGTGATATATTTTTATATTTATTGTAGATATTTTTGATAATCTATGGTGCTAACATCTTCTAAAAAATCTAATTTCATAAATAAATTAAATTTTCTTACAAAAATAAATAATTTTAAAAAAAATATAAAATTAGAGTATATTTATAAAAAATATATGTCAATTTAATTGAGTAATTTTAAGTATCAAAATGATAAAAAATTATTAAAAAATTTAATGCATATTTTTTTTAATTTTTTTAGACACAAATCGAAGCAAAAATCAAGCTAAAATATCTTAAAAATTAATTTTTATAACCTTCGATGCACGGTGAACCGATCGTTTGGTCTCTGAATTCAAGGGCACGGTCTATGGGAATGATTCATGGTGTTTGGTGTGGTTCACAGGTGGGTGGAGGAAATTTGCACGATCTGATGGCTGATATCTCTCCTGACACGCGATCAGACGGCTAAAATCATACGTTACCATATCCAACGACAGGGGCCCACTACAAATGCGCAATCTGATGGTCCAAATTAATCCCAAACTAGATCCAATAGTCCACATTTGTTTCCAATTGAAAACTAATCAGAAGAAGAGATCAGGAGTGCGATCCAATGGCCATAAATCCATCTGGAGTCCGATCCAATGGTGACACTGTTCTCGACTGAGAATAGCAGAGCTGAGCGCTGATCAATGATCGAAAACTCATCAGATGCATGATCGGACGATCAGCATCATTTTCGATCGACAGAAGGACTTAAACGTTGATTTTTGGGCTGATCTGGGTGGTCCAAGTGAAATCTGACGGCTAGAATTAATTCATACGGATATACTACGAATTCTAAGGGTTTTGGGACTCTTTTTGTGTTCAGAAAAAGATAAAAAATTTACTTATAAATAGGAGGTTTGAGAATAAGAGTAAAAAGGAGAAAAAAATTAGTAGAAATATGAAAAAAAATTAGAAAAAAAAATTAGAGAGGTTTAGGGATCCAAGAGTAACAGCAAAGGGAGCAGAATAGAATTTTTTATTTTATTATTTTGGATCATGGAATAAGAGAGAATATAGAGCTAGGGATCTTGATACGTGGCTAAATCCCTTCAACCCGAGAATACGATGAAGCCTATCAATAGATTTTTATTTTTTTTTATATTTAACTTTCATGCAATAAAATTATACTTTTATTTCATATCTTTTTATTTTTTTAAGGTATTGATCTAGCCTACAGTAACTATACCCTCTATTGACGTACCGTGATCCCTGGATATGGTACGTACTTATGAGAGATAAATCGTAGTATGTTAAATTAAATTTTATATTTTATAATTAAATTTAGATAGTTTATACTCTAATAGAATGAACCATGATCTACTGATACAATCCGTACCCTTTAGAGATAAGCTATACTAATACCCTAATTACAAGAATTAATATTGTAACAAAAAATAAATAAATCTAATTTGCATAGTGGATTCAAAATTCCTGGGTTATCTCTCTGATTTCTTTTTTCATAAATTAATTTATATTTGTAATTAAATTCTTGCTATTTTATTTTTTCTTTAATCCTTCTACAATCAATTCTCTTTTATTTTTTCTTCAAAAAAAAAAACAATCACTCTAAATCTCTGTGGAAATAATTCTGACCCACCCTATCTATATAGTTTGAGTTGATTTTTATTCTTGATCGCCGACAATAGCGATCGAATTTTGACACCGTTGTCGGAGATCTGGGCATGATTATTCTTTTATTAATTTTTTTTAATCTTACTTTTAGTTTTTTTTATTTATTTTCTAACTTGCTTAGTTTCTTAGTCAAATTTACTTTCTTTCAAAAAAAATAAAAAAAAATCTCTACATTGACATCTCATAATCTACTTAGGAAATTAGATACTTAATCACAAAACCTAAAAAGTGAAACAAATCAATTTACTCTTGACTAACTACTAAATCTGACCACCTTTTCTTCTTGCATTACATAATTCCATAAAATATCCTAAGGGGACAAATCCTAAACAAGATAAGGTAAGAATTTTATCACCCTTCCTTGGCCCACAAACCATCATCTTGCATACTGTATTGACCTAAATCTTAACTTAAAATCAATTAGACGTTGGCCCCTAAGGACTCTCGAGCTCAATAGGACAAGGGATCCTAAGAGTTGGACCGAGTTAGGGTTAGTCAGTTTGATTGGTGTTTAGAAAAGTGATTCAGAAACTACGTCCTGAAGAAAGATGGTTATTTAATTGGTTCCGTTCGTTTACTTAGCCAACTCAGTTGGTGTCTAAAAAAAGTAACGGAGGGATGCCCACCAACTTTACACTTACCTGGCCAGTTGAGTGGCTAGTCTTTTACTTGGAGTGCTCAAAGGCAACCTTGACAGTTAGGAGCTATCTGGATCTAGGGTTACCCTTAGATAGGATTGACTGCATAATTTGATTACTAATCTATGAACATTAATCCTAATTAAAACACTCTTCTCTATCATCTCTAGATTTAAGACTCTTTAGGCTCTCATCTTTAGAATTCTCTTCTCATCTATCTTTCTTTCCTCTTATCTTAAAAAAAATATAAAAATAATTAAAAATTCTCAAATTTCTTTTTGGATAAGGATATCTAGTCGATTAGTGAGAATAGATCCAAACTTTGCATTGAACCTAGTAGACCTTAAGCCCACCATGGGTGAACCTGAACATGAACCTTGAGTACTGAAAGATCTTTGCTACCCAATTGGGTCAGCCCAACCCTCATGTATCTGACTACCACAAAGTGATACCAATTTTAAAATTAAACCCCAGATTATAAACATACTTTTCAAATTCATCGGAATCGAGGATGCATATATTTTTAAGAGAAAATTTGAGAAAGTATGTGCCACGATGCGGCTCCAACAGCTCACTGAGGATGCTGTAAAACTTAGGTTGATCAACTTTGCCCTCAAGGATAGTACCAAAAAATGATTATACAGTCTTTCTAACCAATCCATAGCATCATGGGAGGGTTTTGTTAAAGTATCCCTGAAAAAAAAATTTTCACACCATAAGACTGCCAAATTTAAGAATGAAATTAATCAATTTTATCAATTACCCGATGAGTCTTTTTGGAAGTGCTTTGATCATTTTAAGAACCTTTAGAGTCGATGCCCACACCATGAAATAGAAACTTGGAGGCTGTGCCAAATCATTTATGAAGGACTAGACTCAAACTTTAGAACCATATTAGAATCAATGTGTCAGGATCAATTCATGAACAAAGAGCCTATATAAGTCTGACAATTTTTAGAGGACCTAGCAGAAAAGAGTCTATAATGGGAGATTACTAGAGAACCCGATAGACTCACACCTTCAAGAGGGGGTGCATATCAAGTTCAACCTTGCCTAGCTAAAGAGGCTAAATTTGCATCTTTGATCCATAGCATAGAGGCCCTAGAACTCAAGGGACACATTCAAGTGAACCAAGTTACAACATCTACTTGCAATGGGTGTAATGCCATAGACCACACAATGGAAGGATATCCTTTTTTGATGGATCCAATCGAAAATGAAGGAGCACAGGTGACCGCAACCTATCAAAGATCTACAAATGACCCCTACGCACCAACATACAATTCAGGATGGAGGAATCACCCCAATTTTTTTTGATCACAAGGGTTAAACTCAAATAAACCTGCCTTCACTCAGCCCAATCCTAGATCCACTCAATCATCAAATAACCCATCAGGTTTCAGCAATGATCAAAGGCTTAACTCGCTAGAAAAGAGTCTGAAAATCTTAGTGAAATCGACTACTAACACCAACACTATACTAAACAACTTCATGCAGACCATGAGCCAGCTTTTAACTTCTAACACCCAGACTATTGTTCGTTTAGAGATGCAGTTAGGTTAATTAGCCATGACTATAAGTGAAAAAAAAAAAGGTAAACTATTGAGTCAATCCGAAACTAATCCTAGAACTCAGAACAATCAAGGACCACAACAAAAAGTCCAGATCAATCAATTAAATGCAATTCATACCTTAAGGCCTGAAAAATAAATAGACAACCATGTCAGTACACCTAAAGATCAAGATGACCCATTGTCTAAACCATCTCATGAGCAAGTGGCCGATCAGACCGAGTCTAAGGAGCTAGATAAGTCTAAAAAGTCAACAAAGATTGACGAAACACCCAAGCCACTTGTAGAATCCACCTCAGGATTTAAGCAAGTCAAAACATCACCCACCATCCTGTAGCTCCTTTTCCAAATAGACTTAGGTCCAACAGATATTCAGCCCATATGGATCAAATCTTAAAGATATTTAAACAAGTAAAAGTAAATATCCCTTTACTAGACATGATCTAACAAGTTTCCATATATGCCAAATTTCTTAAAGACCTATGCACAAAGAAGAAGACCATCAATATTCTCAAAAAAAGCCTTCTTGACAGTCAGTGTGAGCTCATATCTGTCGAGCCACATGCTTGTTAAGTACAAAGATCCAGCATCTCCAACAATCTCTTGTGTCATTGAGAAAACCATCATTGATAGGACCTTATTAGACTTAGGGGCTAGTGTGAACATATTGCCTTATTCGGTCTATAAAAAATTAGGGATAAGAGATTAAAGCCTACAAAAATTATATTACAATTGACAGATCGATCAGTAAGGGTCCCCAAAGGAGTTATGGAGGATGTGTTAATCAAGGTTGGCAATTTCATTTATCTTATAGATTTTATGATCCTCGAGACTAAACCAGTGTCTAATCCAAAAGGTTATATTCCAGTAATCTTAGGAAGACCATTCTTAGCAACCACCAATACCCGAATCAATTGTCGCAATGGACTCATAAAGCTCTCATTTTGAAACATGACCATTGATCTTAATATTTTCAATCTTGAAAATAAAAGGGACCAATTCATTGATGTAAACCTAATCCAGGATGAGATCTATAAGACCATTGATCTAGGAGAAAAAGATTTTGACTGTAATCTCTGGTCAGACTAAGAATCTGAAATAGCTTATGAAATTTTTTCATCTAGTGATCAAAGAGTTCATCCACATTGGCAACCACCTGTCGAACAACTTGTAAAGATGCATGAACCAATACACAAGTCATCGATTGAGGAAGCACCAAAACTAGAACTCAAAACTCTCTAAGCACCTTAAATATGCATATCTAGATCCATCAAAAATCTTACTCATAATCATCGTATTAGACCTACATCAAACCCAAGAGGAGAAACTTTTAGCTATCCTCAGAGAGAATAAGGAACCCATAGGTTGGACCATGGCTGACATCAAAGGGATCAACCCTTCAATTGTCCAACATCGAATTCATTTAGGAGAGGAAGCCAAGCCAATTAGAGACCCCCAAAGGAGACTTAACCCAGCTATAAAGGAGATAGTGAAGAAAGAGATTCTCAAGTTACTAGACAATGAAATTATCTACCCCATTTCAGATAATTCATGGGTTAGCCCAATTCAAGTAGTGTCTAAAAAATCAGGGGTAACAGTGGTCCAAAATGAATCAAATGAGTTAGTGCCGACTAAAATCCAAACTAGATGGAGAGTCTATATTGATTACAGAAAACTGAATGCAGCCACAAGAAAGGATCATTTTTTCCTTCCATTCATTGATCAGATATTGGAAAGATTAGCCAGACATGAGTTCTATTATTTTCTTGATGGATATTCTGGCTATAACCAGATTCCTATAGCACCAGAGGATCAAGAAAAGATCATATTTATCTATCTATTTGACACTTTTACCTATAGACATATGTCCTTTGGTTTATGTAATGCTCCATTAACTTTTCAAAGGTACATGGTCAGCATCTTTACTGATATGATCGAGAGATTTTTAGAAATATTCGTGGATGATTTTTTTTATTTTTGGCTCCACCTTTTTCAAGTGCCTACATCACCTAAGACTGATCTTAGAAAGGTGTAAGGAGAAATACTTAGTGTTTAATTAAAAAAAATATCAATTCATAATCAAAGAAGGCATAGTACTTGGCCATATTATCTCAAAGAAGAAAATTGAAGTAGATAAAGCCAAAGTAGACTTGATTGCAAATCTTTCACCATCCAAATCAGTCAAAAAAATTCGCTCATTCTTAGGACATGCTGGCTTCTATAGGAGGTTCATCAAAAATTTTAGCAAAATAGCTTAATCACTGACCAATCTTCTTGCCAAAGATGTCAGATTTGATTTCACTTTCGAGTGCCTCGATTCTTTTGAGCATCTTAAAAATGTATTAACATCTACACCCATCATTCACCCACTCGATTAGACTCAACCCTTCAAACTCATGTGTGATGCATCTGATCAAGCCATCGGAGCCATTTTAGAATAAAGAATCGATAAGCTACCTCGAGTCATTTACTATGCTAGTAGGACCCTTAATGACGCACAGCTTAACTACTCAACTACTGAAAAAAGTTCTTGGCTATTATCTTTGCCCTTAAAAAATTGAGATTTTATTTGGTTAGATCACATGTCATTGTATACACTGATCACTCAGCTATTAGACATCTTTTAACAAAGAAAGATGCAAAAGCACGCTTGATCTGATGGATTTTACTTCTTCAGGAAATTGATCCAGAAATTAAGGATAAGAAAGGAATTGAAAATATAGTGGCTGATCACCTATCTCGATTGACTAATGCACCCTCTAACGAACCATCAATAAAAGAGTCTTTTCCTGATGAACAACTCATATCCATGACTAAAAAATCATAGTACACTGATATTGTCCATTACTTAACCACTGGTAGGATTCTCTCTTATTGAACCACTCAGGACAAATATAAATTTTTTGTCCAAGTAAAATATTTTATTTGGGATGATCTATATCTGTTTAAATAATGTACTGACCAAATCATTAGAAGATGTATCCTAAACCATGAGATCAAAAGTATCTTATCCTTTTGTCATGACTAAGCCTGCGATGGCCACTTTGGATCCAAAAAAAACTACTATAAAAATTCTTCAATGTGAATTTCATTGGCCCAATTTGTTTAAGGATACACATGAGTACTGTAAAAGCTGCACTAGATATCAACAAGTAGGATGGATCACAAAAAGAGACATAATATCATTAAATTTGATCTTAGTTTGTGAGATTTTTGATGTGTGGGGAATCGATTTTATAAGACTACTTTCAAACTCTTTCAGAAATGAATAGATCTTAGTGGCTATCGATTACGTGTCCAAATGGGTAGAAGCTATGCCATGTAGATTGAATGATAGCAAAATCATTTTGGAATCCCTAGAGCCATTATAAGTGATCAGGGAATATATTTTTGCAATCAATCCTTTGTAATCCTGAGGAAGAAATACAACATCACCCATAAATTGGCTACACCCTATCACCCCCAGATTAGTGGATAAGTTGAAGTTTCAAATTATCAAATCAAACAAATCCTAGAGAAGACTGTGAGTACCAATAGAAAAGATTGGTCATTGAAGCTAATGGATGCTTTTTGGGCATATCGCACTGCCTTCAAAACCAACTTAGGAATGTCTCCTTATAGGCTTGTGTCTGGTAAAACATGTCACTTGCCAGTAGAGCTTGAACATAGAGCTATATGGGCTATCAAAAAGTTAAACATGGATCTAGACGAGGCTGGACAATATAACATGCTATAAATTGATGAACTTGAAGAAATCAGGAATGAGACATACAACAATGCTAAGATATACAAGAACGAACTAAGATATTTCATGATCGAGCAATCCTTAGAAAATTATTTTTATCTGGTCAAAAAGTTTTTTTGTATAACTCTAGGCTACATTTATTTTCTGAAAAACTTAGATCTAGATAGATAGGGCCCTATATAGTAAAAGAAGTTTTCTCTCATGAGGCTGTAGAGATAAAAAATCTAAGCAATGGTGCTACTTTTAAAGTAAATGGATAATAATTAAAACCATTCTTGGAGTTGCCTACTGAAATAGAGGAGGAGGCCATGATTCTCCATGAGCCTATTTATACTGATTGATTCTATAACACGGGTTCAATCCGGCTGAAGACTTAAAACTTAGTACTTTTTGGGAGGCAACCTAATTTTTTTTTACTTTATTTTAACTGATCTTCATTTTTTTAGAAATAATGGACCGCTCTATGTGGAAGCACCTATTAATAAATGTGATCTGACTGAAGATGATAAACTTAGCACTTTTTAGAAAGCAACCTAGTTTCAATTTTTGCTTTTGTTTTTTTTTGTATTTTGTTAAGGATAATCGAGTCTTGCTTCGTATCTTTTGTAGGGATTTAAAGATAATAGTGGCTAAATTGAGGAGAGAATCAATTTTAAAAAGACTTCTAGATCAGGTGACATCTCTCTTTTCTTCTTTTTCTTTGTATGCACCTTTCATTTTTTCTTACTCTATTGAGGACAATGTCGATTAAGTTAGAGAAGGAGAATAAAAAAATTTTAAGTTCTCAAGTAAGATAGTATTTAGCATTTAAGCACCTATGTATACTTAAGAATCGAGTTAAACCAAGTATTTCTTTAAAAAAAATTGATGTACAGACCAGAGAGAGTTTGTGAGATATCAAGGGATCAAGTGTTAAGAAAACCCAATAAAGAGTTAAGTTTAGAACTTAAACAATTTTTTTTTAGTATTTCTAAATATTCCTACCAGCATCGAAGAAGAGTTTACTCTCTATGGACTTATGATGGATAACTATACATTTTTTCATATATATATATATATATATAAATATAAAAAAAAAGTTTTCAAATACTTCATGCTGAGTAACTGGGTTTCTTTGTCTAAGCAAGCATTGAGTTTCACATCAAAAGACATGAAGGGCAAAGAAGTTTTGTTGTAAAGTTAGTTTTAACTCGTAGCCTGTTTGATTCGAGCAAGTAAATTCGAAGGGTATTCTATACCTAGTGCCCTAAAGTCATCTAGTTCGGGAGTCATTGACTGAAAACTCACTACATGGATCAAATAGAAAGCTTAAAGGGTTAAGACACTCAATAGCAGTACAATATTAAAGAAATTAAAAAAAAATCAATAAATAAAGGATGGAAGTAATAATATACTTGTCCATATGAAGGTTAATAATTTGGAGATAAAGGTTGGAATAATTTAGAAAAAAAAATTTAAAAAAAATTTGGTATTCTTGGTTTAACTTTCACATTGATTAGTATTAATACTCCAATAACATACCTCACTCACGTTCTACTGAATATCAGTGGCTCTTTATAAAATTTTTTATAAAATTTGAAACTTTAAGTTAAATGGTATTTAATTCTAAATTCTTTCTTTACTCGAGGACGAGCAAAGTTTAAGTTGGAGGATATGGTAAGTGGTATATTTTTATATTTATTATAGATATTTTTAATAATTTATTGTGCTAACATCTTCTAAAAAATTTAATTTCATAAATAAATTAGATTTTTTTATAAAAATAAATAAATTTAAAAAAATATAAAATTAGAGTATATTTATAAAAAATAGATATTAATTTAATTAAATAATTTTAACTATCAAAATGATGAAAAATTATTGAAAAATTTAATGCATATTTTTTTTAATTTTTTTAGATACAAATCAGAGCAAAAATCAAGCCAAAATATCCTAAAAATCAAATTTTATAGCCTTCAATGCACGATGGACCGACCGCTCAGTCCACAGATTCAAGGGCACGATCTACGAGAATGATTCATGGTGTTTGGCATGGTTCACAAGTGGGTGAAAGAAATTCGTATGATCCGACGGCTGATATCTCTCCTGACACGCAATTGGATGGCTGAAATCATGCGTTACCATATCCAGCTGTGGTGGCCCACTACAAATGTGCAATCCGACGGTCCAAATTAATCCCAAACTAGATCCAACGGTCCACATTTGTTGCCAGCTAAAAACTAATCAGAAGAAGAGATCAGGAGCACGATCCAATAGCCAGAAATCTATTCGAAGTCTGATCCAACGGTTGATGCTGTTCCCAATTAAGAATAGGAGAGCTGAGCACTGATCAACGATCGAAAACTCATCAGATACGCGATTGGATGGCCAGCATCATTTTTGATCAATAGAAGGACTTAAACATTGATTTTTGGGCTGATCTGGGTGGTCCAAGTAAAATCCGACATCCAAAATTAATTCATACGGGTATATTACAAATTCTAAGGGTTTTGAGACTCCTTTTGTGATCAGAAAAAAATAAAAAATTTATCTATAAATAGGAGGTCTGAGAATAAGAGTAAGAAAAAGAAAAAAATTAGTAAAACTATGAGAAAAAATTAGAAAAAAAAAATAGGAAGGTTTAGGGATCTAAGAGCAGCACCAAAGGGAGCAGAACAGAATTTTTTATTTTATTATTTTGGATCCTGAAAAAGGAGAGAATATAGAGCTAGAGATCTTGATGCGTGGCTAAATCTCTTCAACCCAAAAATATGATGAAGTCTGTAAATAAATTTTTATTTTTTTTATGTATTTAATTTTCATGCAATAAAATTATACTTTTATTTCATATCTTTTTATTTTTCTAAGATATTGATCTAGCCTATATGAACTATACCCTCTACTGACGTGCCGTGATCTCTGGATATGGTACATGCCTATGAGAGATAGATCGTGGTATGTTAGATTAAATCTTATATCTTGTAATTAAATTTAGATACTTTATACTCTAATAGGACGAGCTGTGATTTACTGATACAGTCCATACCCCTTAGAGATAAGCTATACTAGTATCCTAATCACAAGAATTAATATTGTAATAAAAAAAATAAATCTAATTTGTATGGTGGATTTAAAATTTTTGAGATATCTCTCTAACTTATTTTTTTTCATAAAATAATTTACATTTGTAATTGAATTCTTGCTATTTTATTCTTTCTTTGATCTTTCTACAATCAATTCTTTTTTATTTTTACTTCAAAAAAAAAATAATCATCCTAGATCTCTGTGGAAATGATCTCAACTCATCTTATCTATATAGTTTGAGTTAATTTTTATTCTTGACCATCAATGACAACGATCACCTTTTCCATCCCATTCTCCTTCTGCAGATGCCGACACTTGACGGTCTCTTTATGTAGCTTTTTATTTTTATTTCAGATCTCTTATAATTTTAATTTAATATAATAAAATAATAAAATTTATTTATAAATTTATTATATAAATTTTTTAATTAATTTTATAGATTATAAATAAAAAATATTATAAATATAAATTAAAAATATATATTCATAAATTATTTTAAAAAAATATGTGTAAATTTTTAGTGATGAAATTATAACCGATGAAATATTGATAGCCAAAAAAATATTAGCAATAAAAAAAATGGTCGTAAATAACTTTTTTAATAAATTTAAAAATATTAAAATTTTATATTAAATTAATAGTGATGAAAATAATTTTATCATAAATAATTGATAATTTAGTAGCAATAAAAATTTATGTTAAAAATTATCATATTTATGATGAAAAATTTATATCGCTAATATTTTTTTAAATCTAAATTTTATTAAAATTTTTAATTAAATTAATAGTGATAAAAAATTTTATCATAAATAAATTATTTTTTATTAGCGACATAATAATTCATCATAAATTACTTTTTTTATAACTAAAATTTTTCATCATAAATAGTTTTTGAAAAAAATTAACCATAAAAATTTTTTATCGATAATATTGATTATTGACGGTGAAAATTTTTTTTTATCATAAAAAGTTATCAATGATGTCATTATTTATGATTAAATATTAGCGATGATATTTTTATCGCTAATAACTATTAGTGATGAAAATCGATTATTAGCGATAAATTTTTTACATCGCTAATATCCTATTCTGTTGTAGTGATTGTGAACCGAAGGTCGTGGCAACCGCCGCATACTCATAAGAAACTCTTCCCATAAGTATGCAAGGCATCTCATCATGATATCATAAGTAAACAGCTGAATAAATTTTAATATTTAATGATCAAATCTTAATTTAAATAACAAAATCAAAACTCAATGTTAAAAAAAAAATAAATATTTAACAAGGTCAATGTTAAATAAGATCTTGCATCAATTCTGAGTAAATCCTAAATCAAATAAAGTAAGCTAACTTCATCTCTAATTGCACTCTCAATAGAAATCTTGTATCACACTAATTTTTTGAATCTGTAAAAAAAAATAAAAAACTCATCATGAGCTAAATAGTCTAATAAGCAATGTATATCTTTAACTGAATAAATCAGATAATAATATTATATATATTAGTTTACTGATAATAACATAATAAATATATGACTTTAAGAATTTATATTTTAATTCATCGCACTATCAATTATTCATATATCAATTTTTAATTCATCATAATTTTAAATTATGTTTGTCATCTCAAATTCATCAAATTTTTTAAGTTCTTTTTATTAACCATGAACTATGATCATATTTTTTTTGTAGTAGGATTATGACACCACGTATCTTCTTGCAGTGAGCTACAGTTCATCTTACAGCAAGGTCCTTCAAAACTGCTGGTCTTACTGACGGCTTGTCGCTGGTCTCACTGATGACATAAATTTTCAAGATAAATTAATTACCAACATATTAATCTCTATTAGCAGAGTCCTTTACGTAGTCAGATTATCAAACCATATCATCTTTCAATTTTATATATTATTTCAATAATAATATAAATAAATAATATTTGAATCAATCAATCGTATCATTCTTTATGATCATACATCATCATAATTAATTTCAAAAAAAATATCTTCAATCATATGCATATCATGAATTAATATGATTTAAAATTTATCAATTTATAATTCATCAAATAAATTTATTAAAGGTAAAACACTACTTACCTCTAAAGCAATCCAAACTATAGATCCTATTAATCCTAAAAATCCTCCTCTAAATCTGGCATGTCAAAATATCATACTTTGATCAAAATTTCATCACAATTAAAATAAAATTTCTAAAATACAATGTCCCCACATGGATTGACTAGGTGGTAGCATTCCAGATTTTTGATTAATAAATCTAAGCTATTAAAGAAAAACCCTTATATATATAGATTTTTTTTCTTTCTTTCTTTCTTCCTTTCTTTTTTTTTCTTTCTTTTTTTTTCTTTTTCTTTTCTCTTTTCCTCCTCTCTTCTTCTTCCTTCTTTAAAACAGAATAGGAGACCATGGTCCCCCTTCTTCTCCTTCCTGATCTCATGAAGTCTCGCCCGGAATGACGAGTGGGGATTCAACCCAGGGCGGTGCAGCCATGGCTCCCTGGTTGAAGCTCACCGACGATGGATGGCATCGGACGACGTCAGAAAACCTAAGAATGCAGACAGTCGAAAAAGAGATTTCGAAATCCAATTTTTGACTCAAAAAATTAGCAGATAAAAACTCAAAAATCTTGGCTAAATTCTAAGAAGAAATCAAAGAGAGGGTTCCTCGATGGATTACCTTACTTTTGGTAGTATTTTGGGCCACAATTTTGCTGACGCAATGCCTTAAATCCGAGAGCAAGGAAATGAGGAAAATTGGAGAAAGAGGAAGTAGAAGAGGGATTTTCTGGTGATTGACGATCGAGGAAGGGGACTTCTATTTTATAGATGAGAGTTGGAGATTTGGTTCGGATTCAAGCTCCTTATTGGGATAGGAAGAAGACTCTCAACGGGAGTCTTTTTCCTCCCATTAAATCTCCTGTTTCTCTCTTTTTTTGGGGGGACATTAATTTAATTGGGCTGGATTTCAAATTGGGCTTAGTTCTGGGTCATAACATCGGCCGACCAATTCATCAGAGATTCGCGACAACACATCTAAATCATATTTCAAACATATTTTCAATTGAAAAGTAGCTAAAAGCAATATATCAGTCAACATGTTCACAGTAATACAAAATAAAGCTATGTACATATTTCAGTCATTAAACAACAAAAAACTCTATAAATGTATCAGACATTGAACAACAAAAAGTTGTGTATCATTCTAGATGCTCACAACAACATCCAAAAAGGCTTTATACATGTATCAATACATAAATATCAAAAAGCTATATAGCAGCCATGCATCCCCCAATACAGTGAATTTGCACATGTTTCAGCACATAAACTTTCCAAAAAAAAATATTGCACATCAAAAAAGTGTGATAAAGACATCAAGGTCTCCAAGAGGGTCATTGGACTGGGGATACTGCAGCTGGGGCTGGTGCTACTATTGCTGCTGCTAAGGCTGGGTTGCTGCTATTGCTGCTAGGGCTAGGGCTGCTTATACCTTCATTGCTGGTGCTGATACAAAGGAAGGCTGGTTGCTGCCACTTGAAGTCTCAACTCCTTGTTCGATCCTTACCATCTGAAAATGCAAACAAAACATATTTAGTTTGTGTGAATTTGATCAAGACTTTTGATGTTCTTCATTACCTTCTTTGAACTTCTCTTTTTTCTTGATGTACCACTAGATAGAGTGCTCTTTTCTTTAGGTGCAACTTCCCCCTTGTTAGGAGCTTCTTTTATAGAGGGTTTGTTCTTCTTAGGATCCTTGTTATTTATCATTGTGCACCCACTACATGTAGTTACTACACCTAAGACTGCCTCTAGCCTTTCTTACCTTGTGAGGGTCTTGCATCTCATCCTCTTCCCTTCTTCTTCACTCTTTGGCCTGTCGGGAGGTCTCTAATGTATAGATGCATCTAGTGGCTCAAAAGAAGAGAGCTCTCATGACTGCATACCAAGTATAGGGTTGATAGCTGTCTCATATTCTCTCATAAAGATCTCTTTGGTGTACCAATGATCTATATATTGCTCACTTTTTTTCCTAGAGAATATGATCATGGTTGCTGTATAGCAGCATGGTATACCAATCAACTCAAACTTTTTGCACCCATAGGTTCTTTCTCAAAGTCAATAATATAAGTACAATCATAATGGTTCACCTCAAAGCTACTGCCTCCACCCCATGTGATATGGTAATGTATGGCATGCAACTTTGCTAACTCAATTTTTTTTAAAATCTTAAAATACATAGGACCATTGTACTTCAATACAACATACCTCTTTACTTAGAACCTCTATATCAGAAGCTTCTAATGGTCTCCAAACAAATGACAATTGGCTTGTCTCTAGCTTTCATAATGTAATTGTTAAATGATTCATATATATTATTCAGTATCTTATCATATCTTGGCCTAGGATAGAATATATGCTTGCATCACAGAGATAACTCTATCTAAGTAGTCAATTTGCTGCTTTCTAATCTAAGTCAGCTAAGGCCTTTATCCTCAGCTTGAATTCAAATTAGGTAGAAGCCCAAGCTGCTATATATAGGACATCTTAGAAATTTTTTTCTTAGAACAACTTTCTAAAGTTGCCATGCAAATGTCTCAAATAGAACCTATGATCAACACTTGGCATCATATAGTGGAATATCTCCACAACTCCTAACAAGATTAGACAAAAGTCAGTATATATATAAAAATATTCGAAAGCCTAACAAGGGTAGGCAAGGGTTATTACCTTCTTTCTATCTGGGATGAATGTCCAACCTCCTTCTTCCTCTATTCCTATGCCTGCTATAAGACCAGTCAGAAACTATATCCAGCTCTCTTTGTTCTCAACTTTAAGAATTGCCCATGCAACAGAAAAAATATCATCATTCCTATCTCTTCCAATAGCTGACAGTAGTTATCCTCCCATAGCTCCTTTCCAATGGCATCCATCTAAGCTAATAATGGATCTCTATCCATCAAAAAAGATCATCTTGCAAGCATGAAGGTAGACATCACTTTTGAAACATGGGTTGTTATCCTTCCCTATCAAGGTTAGTCCTCTTAATGATATTATAAAACTCCCATAGTTTTTCATATTGTTCTCTATGCGACCCGTGAATGGCTAGGAGAACCTTCTTTTTTGTTTTATAGGCTTGAGCCCTGGAGATCTATACCTTAATATCTCTCTTGACCCTTGAAACAAATCCTTTAACACTCTATTTGGTATCATTGCTAATATCTTCAATATAAGCTTTAGACAACCATCTAGAGTTCATAAGGTGATTATCAAAATATCTTCCACATTTATGTGTGGGTCAAAACTTTCTAATCTAATAAGTGGATGCTCTTTATAAAGGAGAGGCATGTATCCTCCAATCATAATTTTTCTTACACATTATCGTTACTCTAGCTATTTTATTATGCCTGTACTCATAGTCTCATAGTCAAATGCTTGTTGTATAGTATATTGCCTCAAAGCCTTTTTAAACACATTGATTGAAGCAAAAAGCATTTCTAACTTCATATCTATAGGTTTTGAAAAATCTATGACCTCATTAAGCTCTAGGAAGCCAGAGCTGTCTCCTTCCCCATCTGATGAGCTATCAATGCTTTTGAGTTCATCACTATCATCAAGTTTGAGCTTTTTTTCAACTGTCTTTTATTCTTCTACAACTCTTGTCTCTTGTCTTTCAACATTTGTATCAACAAATCAATCATTAACATACTCCTCAAATAGCTCATCATCTTCCTTATCAGAATCTAAGAAGTCACTCAAGCATTGACTACAATCACTATTAGAACTAATTGTGTCATTTCTTTCTTTATCTAGGTCTTTTATCAAGCTTTTTATCCTATTCTTGCTGCTGCTCCTACTCTTGTTCCAACCCCTCTTACTGTCTTTACTTCTGATCCTGCTGCTGCCCCTGCTCCTGTCACTACACCTCCTTTTGCTACTCCCCAACTATCTCATCAATATCTTGGATGGATGAAAGTGCGAATGGTTCTACTATATCCAAATCAATGTTATCAATTTCATGTTCTATATAAATTATTATATTGCTCACCCCTTTACAAACAACCAACATTTGGAGCACATCTTGATTAGTGTACAGAGGCTTTAATTCCTCTTTCAAAGACTATCAAGAGACTGTATAGTACAGTTGTTCTATCTTTTGGGAATAAAGTTTTTCTGTAAGATTTTCTAACCCTATATAACTCATCAAGTCTGGGTCATAATTATCAAAAAAGTTGGTAGAGCCACCAACATACTACATGTTAGGAGAGAAATGAAAATATCCCCCATGGTGGATCTCTAATGTAAATAGGTTATTCATTTTGCATACATATGAAAAAAAATCATTATTAATATAGCATTGTTATATTGTAACAATATTACCTAACTTAGTTAACATGCAATACTATTGCCTAATATATCTCAAAGCATAATATAGTTAGAATATAATAATATAGCAAATAATACAGTAAAAAATTGGTTTTTATTAAGATAAAAAATATAGTAAACAAATATTTTTCTCTAATATAGTATATCTCTCACCTTTACTTATTGATTTGAAAATATCTCTACTCATAATCCTTTAAAACCTCTTCTCTTTCTTAATATTATAGTCCAATAATTCTATTATTAGAATTTGCTCAAGTAGGATCATCTAAGTGACAAGGTAATGGAGGTTCATTTCTTTGAAGTTAGCTCCTTAAGGATGGGGTCAGTATAGGATAGAAAAACTAATATCTAAAAATATATAAAAACAAAAATAGGTTCCACAATGCTACAATCCTTTATTCTATTAAAAATATAGTTTGCTTTGAGTCTTCTAAGTTAGCTTATTCATTAACTTTATATTTGTTTATAGAGTAACACTAATAGAATATTTGTTCCTATAATCAAGTTATTCCATATATTAAATGATTATTTTTAAATTAGTTTAGTCTTCCATATGTAAGATCAATTTTGGTTGAAAAAAAATAGAATAAAGAGGTAATATATTATTCCTACAATCAATATTTTTTGTTCAATGATGTAATAAATTATTTCATATTTAAAGTCATAATATCTTGATTTTTTTTAACTACAACTATAGTAATACTTAACTTAGATAATAGAGTTACTTTTATTACTTAATGATTGTCTCAAATAATATATGTTATGCAATGTTCATACTAACAAAAAATATAAATAAAAAATTTTAAATTTTCACTCATAGTTATCATTTAGGTTAAATAAAAATTTAAAATTAATATAAATTTAATAAATAAAAATTATAATATATAAAATATTAAAAATAAAATATAAGTATATTAAACACATGTGAACTATATTAAACACAAAGTTTATAGTTCACATGAGTTCTACAATGGATCACTGTAGTTTAGCTACCCTAACAGTCCACATGAATATGGATTGTTACCTTCCTATCATATTGAAGTTTTAGGATTTGAGATGGTACAGTAATCCCTTCCCTTCACTACTTCCACATTCTTTAGGTCTACTGTTGTGATACCCCAAAGCCCCTGCACAAATCTTGAAGCAACAAAAAAAAAAAAGAAAAGGACCAGCACGTGTAGAAAATAGCATGGAAGAGGGGGGGCCAATGAGTGCGTGAACTCCCGAAGGAGCTTCTTCTCCAATTCAAAGTCTCAAATCACTCAGAAATCCGAATAAAAATTGAACTAAAACTCTTCCTCTTATGATCTATTTAAAGGCCCTCAAACCTTTTGATTTTTTTTCACCAGAAAATCACCAAAAATTCATAGATTAAATTGTTGTTTCTCTTCCTTCATCCCCTCCTATTTAACCAGTGATTTGATCCTATTTTGGCCATTGAAAATCTGATCAAATCCATCCAAAAATCAGATAAATACATTTAATCAACTTCCCAACAAGTTCTATGGGTTTCAAATCTTGAATTCTTACTGAATTTTCTGCCAAAAATCTCTTGAAAATTTTGTTTTCTGGATGCCCTATTTTTCCCTTTGTTTTTTATTTTTCGACCACTGGTTGCCATCATCGGTCACTAGATCTGGCATGCCGTCACCGCCGCAGCCTTCTTCTCTGGCCATCATGGTCGTCGACCGGGAGTGGACCTCTTTTGCCTTGCGAACAAGGGGATCAAAGGATCCCTTATTCTGTTGAAGAAGAAGGAAGAGAGAGGGATGCAGGTTCCCTTTCCCGTGAAGGAAAAAAAAGAAAAATAAAAGAAAGAAGAGAAAAAAATAAATAACTAAAAAAAATAAGAGAGTTTCTCTCTCTTCTCTCTCTCCCTTCAGTCTGAACCCTTACTTTCTCTCTTTAGAATGTTGGACTTTCTCTCTCTATTTTCTCTCTAGAATTTTATCTCTCTAGATTGATTCTCTCTCTTGAGTTATTTTTCTAAGATTAGCTCAGTGAAGGACTTCTTTTTTGATGATTTTGATCGAGTTTAGTAAAGGATCCGATCCTAAGTGGGATTTTAATTTGAGATTTGTTTAGATCTAATTATAAATTAAAATTAATATAAGAATATAATTTTGAATAATAGACACTGAAGAATCTGCTAAAGGTTAATCGATATGTTCGCTCAGTGGTCTATAAAAGGTAAGTAATGAATCATATTCTCGAGATATTTTATATCTATTTTGAAAGTAAATAATTATTCTTTAAAATTATACATGATTTATAAAATTATATTTTGAATGAAAAGTGATTCTGAAATACTATGGTTTATTGATTATACATATGTTCAGTGAAAATTATGATATGTTATGATACAAAAGTGTTTTGATATAGATCAAATTTATCCTCTTAGCCTAACATATTTCAATGGGCCCCACCAATAAGGATTATACGTTGGTAATCAGTAGATCCTACAAATGGAGATTGTGCGTTGGTATTTAGTAGACCTTGCCAGTGGGGGTTGTGCACTGGTATTTAGTGAACCTTGCCAGTGGAGGTTGTGCGCTGGTATTCAGTAGATCCCACCAATAGGGGTTAAACGTTGATCATAGTTATGGCTGTTGAGTTATGAGTGTTTTGATTTGAATTGGATTTATGATTATATTGTATATAAATATTTGAAAAGATTGGATTTGCATTGAATTAGCACAAAATATATTTTTATGTTTATTCACAGCATTATTCTTGAATATTATATAATATCTGAAATGCTAGTTGAGATATTTGTTAGTTACTGGACTGTCAAACTCATTATCTCTTTTTTTATTTTTTTCAGATTCATATAATTAATTGTGAGTGTGGGTATTAATTTTAGGACAGAACTTTTAGAGGTAAGATTTAGTATTGTCAACTTCATTGAACTTAAATCTATTATTTTATTTTTAGTAAAACTTTATTGAATGTAAGATATTTGATTTAGTTATTTGAATTAAAGTTGAATAATAATTATTTAAATTTTATTCCACTGTGCATTGATATCGTGATAAGATGCCTTGCATGCTTATGAAGAGAGTTCTTCATTAGTATGCGGTGGTTGCCATGATTTTCGGCTCGCGATCTCTAATTAAGATGTGATAATTAATATGATATCAGAGCATAAGTGGATGAATTATGACATATAGAAGCAGACATGAGAGTATGTAGGTAGATATTAGGAACAGTGGGATGATAACTGATATTGATTGCGACAACTTAGAAACCCAAGATTTAACACAAATATATTGATGGATCTGAATCAGAGTGCGCAGTGGAAGCATAATGATCTGGATTATCTAAACTATTTTGACATAGTCAACAATATTAAATCTTTGATTAGAAATATGATGGAAGACATGATTTGATATTCCTTAATAAGAAAAAAAAATATTTATATGGAAAGTGTTGCTCCTAGATTGATTTTGATGATTACAAAACAGTTTGAAGGGATACAAATATTTTTTATTTTGAAAAAGTCCTTATGCTCTACAGGGGTAAAATCATAATTTCATCAAAACTCTGATTTGATAGTATCATCTTGTAGAACAAATGATTTGTGATCTATTGGTGAAGATTTCATTATTTTTGGACTTATATTTTTGAAGTTATGAAGGTTTGAAGTGCATGAGTCGACTCATGAGTCAACTCATGGCACAATGAGCTGATTGGCACGCAAAAATTCTGTTGGCACGCGACTTTTTTGGCTTGGCACGGCTTGTGAGTCGACTCATGAGTCGACCCACAAGGCATGAGTCGACTTCTGTTAGTGTGGGCCAAAATTTTCAGAAACTTGATTTTCTGGATGTTGCAACAGAGGTCGACTCATGAGTCGACCCCTGAAGCATGAGTCGACTCATGAGTCGACCCCTGCGACGGGATTTGCCTGTAACGGCTAGTTTTTGGCCAGATTTAGTTGCTTTTAATGCTCACCTTTTGTGCTCTAACGGCTCTTTTTCTGCCTAGTTTATTTTCCTTTGTTTCTTAAGGCTATAAAAGTTTTCAAAAGGTGGAAAACAACAAGAAGAGACATCCAAATATCCAAGAGGCATTCAAGAGATTTGAAAAGAGAAAAGAAAGAGCATTCAAGAGGGCATTCAAGTGCATTCAAGAGAGGATTTCTCAAGCCAACTTCTCAACCTCATTCAAGAGCTCATTTAAAGCCTTCAAGAAGCCTTCAATCAAAGCTCACCAACTCCTCAAGCATTTATTCCTTTTCTCATCCATTTTGAGGAAATCAAAGAAGGGCTTCTTCTTTTGAGTAAAGCGTATTTATTGTTATACTCGCTCATTTAAGGAGCTATTCTTGTACTTATTTGTGCTCTAAACTAATTTTATCTTGTGAGTAATTATTTTTGTTTTGGAGGGTTTCCAAAATAAGGGAAGGTTGATCCAAACCTGAAATCGGAGTGTATTGGGTCGGCTTGTACCTGGAAAACAAGTGGACTAGCTTGGGATAGCTAGTGTCAGAGGTTCCGACGTTTGTATTCGGGTTGAATACAAAGTATAGTGGATTGGAATTCTCAAGTAGGAGCTTGGGGAGTGGATGTAGGTGCAAGGTTGGCACCGAACCACTATAAATCCTTGTGTTTGTGGCATGCTTTATTGTTTCTCTTTAATTCTCCATTATATCCTTGCATTCTTGCTTTAAGTAATTAATCTCAAACTAAAGTCTCTCTCCTCATTCATCAAGCTTTTGATATATATTTTTCATAAGTAATTAGTTAAGCCTAAATTCTTTAAAACCCAATTCACCCCCCCTCTTGGGTTGCATAGCTGGGCAACAAGTGGTATCAGAGCTCGGTGCTCTAGCCCTTCTTTGATCTAACAATCAAAGAGCCAAAGATCTATGGCAACCCACGTCGGCACTTCTCTAGCCGAGGGGCAATCCACCAACAGACCTCCACTTTTCAATGGGTCTAATTACACCTATTGGAAAGCTCGGATGAAGATATTCATACAAGCACTAGACTATGATATGTGGAGTATCATAGTGAACGGTCCTCACACACCCACCAAGATTATAGATGGTGAGGAGTCAACCAAACTCGAAAGAGAATGGGATGAGGTTGATAAGAAATTGGCACAATTAAATGCTAAAGCTATGAATGTTCTTTATTGTGCACTTGATGCAAATGAATTTAATCGTATTTCTACCTGTGCATCTGCTAAAGAAATATGGGATAGGTTAGAAGTAACCCATGAGGGAACAAATCAAGTAAAAGAGTCTAAAATAAACATGCTTGTACATAAATATGAGTTATTTAAAATGGAGCATGATGAGTCCATAACTGCTATGTTTACTCATTTTACTGATATAATTAATGGTTTGAAGAGTCTTGGCAAATCTTATACTAACAGTGAGCTTGTAAGAAAGATTCTCAGGTCATTGCCAAGAACTTGGGAAGCCAAGGTGATGCCATCCAAGAAGCAAAGGACTTGAACACTCTACCTCTAGAAGAGCTTCTTGGATCCTTGATGACTCATGAGCTTAGCATGAAGCAACATCAAGAGGATGAAGTCAAAAAGAAAAGAACCATTGCCCTCAAATCCACAGCTTCTCCTGATGAAGAAACTGACGACACAGAAGATGAAGAACAGGATGAAGAGATGGCACTCATCACCCGGAGATTCAAGAAGTTCCTAAGAAAAAGGAAACAGGGGATGAGAAAGAGACCTTTCACAAAAGGGGAACAAAGCAAAGAGAAAGAGAAGGATCAACCCCTTATATGCTATGAGTGCAAAAAGCCGGGGCATTTCAAATCCGAATGTCCACAACTGAAGAAAGGTCCCAAAAAGTTTAAGAAGAAGGCAATGATGGCCACATGGAGTGCGAGCGATGACTCAAGCTCCGATGAGGAGACTTCAACAGAACAAGCCAACCTGTGCCTTATGGCACATGAAAATGAGGTAATTTCTGAAATCCCTAGTGAATTCACTTTTGAAGAATTGCATGAAGCCTTCAATGATTTAATTGATGAATTGAAGAAACTAGGAATGAAAAACAAAGAACTGAAATTGAAAAATCAATCCTTAGTAAAACAAGCTGAAAACCTTTCAATTGAAAAATCCACTTTGCTTCAAGAGAACCAAAGCCTAAAGAATGATATTAACAAGCTGAAACCTATAGTAGATAAGTTCACCTTAAGTTCAAACAAACTAAATATGATTCTTGAAAATCAAAAGGCCGTATATGATAAGGCTGGACTTGGCTATAACCCCTTAAAGAAACAAAAATTTCTGAAAAATATTTATGTAAACTATTCAAGTAACAAGTCTACCAATATTACTTGTTTTAAATGTGGTAGAATAGGACATAAATCTTACACTTGTGCAAACACAACTATAAAGAAAATATGGGTTCCAAAAGGAACCATTTTGACTAACCAAAAAGGACCCAAGAAAGCTTGGGTACCTAAAACAAAAACTTGACATTTGTTTGCAGGTGTGTCTAGCATCCCATGGAGAAAACAGGAAATGGTATCTGGACAGTGGATGCTCGAGACACATGACTGGTGATGAATCATAATTCATCACGCTTGATGCTAAGGATGGAGGGATGGTCACCTTTGGAGATAATGGCAAAGGAAAGATCATCGGGATAGGTAACATTGGTATCACTCCCTCCAAATATATTGAAAATATTTTGTTAGTTAAAGGTTTAAAGCATAACTTACTTAGCATTAGTCAATTTTGTGATAAAGGGTATAAAGTTGTTTTTGAATCATCTGTTTGTATTGTGACTAGTCCTATTAATGATGGCATCAAATTTATAGGTCATAGACATGGCAATGTTTATATGGTAGATCTAAATGATTTAGCCAAATTAGACATGCAATGCCTAGTATCCTTAAATGCTAAAGTTAATGAGACTAGTTGGCTTTGGCATCGTAGACTTGCTCACATTAGCATGCATTCTCTTTCAAAATTAATTAAGAAAGAATTAGTTCATGGCTTACCTAAACTGAATTTTGAAAAAGATAGAATTTGTGATGCATGTCAACTAGGTAAGCAAACTAGAGTTTCATTTAAATCCAAAAATATTGTTTCAACTTCTAGACCTTTAGAGCTTTTGCATATGGACTTATTTGGACCAACTAGAACCACTAGTCTAGGAGGAAAATGATATGGTTTTGTAATTATAGATGATTACTCTCGTTTTACTTGGGTTTTCTTTTTGGCACACAAAGATGAAACTTTTCATATTTTCACTAAATTTCATCGAAAAGTCACTAATGAAAAAGGATTTTCAATTCAAAATATTAGAAGTGATCATGGAACTGAATTTGAAAATCAAGACTTTGAAAAATTTTGTGATGAAAATGGAATTGGCCATAACTTCTCTGCTCCTAGAATACCCCAACAAAATGGGGTAGTTGAAAGGAAAAACAGAACCTTAGAAGAAATGGCCCGTACCATACTTTGTGAAAGCAACCTTCCAAGATATTTTTGGGCGGAAGCTATTAACACAGCATGTTACATTCTAAATCGTGCTTTGATTGGACAATTTTTTAAGAAAACCCCCTATGAACTTTGGAAAGGAAGAAAATCAAATATTGCATATTTTCATGTTTTTGGTTGCCGATGTTTTGTATTAAATAATGGTAAGGAAAGACTTGGTAAATTTGATGCAAAATCAGATGAAGCAATCTTTCTGGGTTACTCCTCCACTAGTAAAGCTTTTAGAGTTTTTAATAAAAGAACCCTAATAGTTGAGGAGTCCATTCATGTTGTCTTTGATGAATCTAACGATCTTCCTTCGAGGAAGAATGAGGGTGTTGATGATGCAGATCCATTAATAGAAGGTATGAAGGAGATCACTCTGAAAGATTCAGCTACTCCAGAGGACAAGGGACAAGAAGACAAACAAGATGAGAGAGGTGAAGAAATTCAAGAACAATCTCAAGGTACAGATGACCTACCCAAAGAATGGAGGTATGTTCACAACCACCCTAAGGAGTTAATTATTGGTGATCCTATGCATGGGGTAAAAACTCGCTCTTCACTAAGAGAAGTGTTTAATCATTGTGCTTTTGTATCTCATCTTGAACCAAAAACCATTGAAAAAGCTGAAAAAGATCATAATTGGATTAATGCAATGCAAGAGGAACTTAATCAATTTGAAAGAAATAATGTTTGGACTTTGGTTTCAAGACCTAAAAACTGTTCAATAATTGGCACAAAATGGATCTTTAGAAACAAATTAGATGAGCATGGTAATGTAATTAGAAATAAAGCAAGATTGGTTGCTAAAGGATATAATCAAGAAGAAGGAATTGATTTTGATGAAACCTTTGCACATGTTGCTAGATTAGAAGCTATTAGACTTCTACTTGCATATGCTTGCTTTATGAAATTCAAATTATTTCAAATGGATGTTAAAAGTGTATTTTTAAATAAATTTATTGCTGAAGAAGTTTATGTAGAACAACCCCCTGGATTTGAAAATCATGCTTTTCCTAATCATGTTTTTAAATTAAATAAAGCTTTATATGGATTAAAACAAGCACCTAGAGCATGGTATGATAGACTAAGCAAATTTTTACTAAATAATGGTTTTTCAAGAGGTAATGTAGATACAACCCTCTTTATCAAAAGAAATCAAAATGATATGTTAGTTATACAAATTTATGTTGATGACATAATTTTTGGGTCTACTAATGAATCTCTTTGTCAAGACTTTGCTAAGCTTATGCAGGGGGAGTTCGAGATGAGCATGATGGGAGAACTCACCTTCTTCCTCGGACTCCAAATCAAACAATCAAAAGAGGAAATCTCCATCGCCCAAAGCAAGTACACCAAGGAACTACTCAAAAGATTTGAAATGGAGAACTCCAAACCCATTGGCACACCAATGAGTCCCTCATGTAAGCTTGACAAGGATGATGAAGGTAAATGTGTAGACTTAAAATACTATAGAGGCATGATTGGATCATTATTGTATCTAACTGCAAGTAGGCCTGATATCATGTTTAGTGTTTGTTTATGTGCTAGATATCAATCTAATCCTAAAGAATCTCATTTGAATGCTGTTAAAAGAATCCTTAGATATTTAAATGGTACTCAAACTTTAGGATTATGGTACTCTAAGGACTCACAAATTGATCTATTAGGATATTCTGATGCTGACTTTGCTGGATGTAAATTAGATAGAAAAAGCACAAGTGGAACTTGTCAATTTCTTGGAGTTAACCTAATCTCATGGTTTAGCAAGAAATAAAATTCGGTAGCACTGTCTACGGCTGAGGCCGAATACATTGCAGCCGGAAGTTGTTGTGCTCAAATCTTGTGGATTAAGCAACAACTCGAAGACTTTGGAATTAAACTTAATGAAACACCAATAAGATGTGACAACACAAGTGCCATAAATCTATCTAAAAATCCTATTCAACACTCAAGATCCAAACATATTGAAATAAGACATCACTTCATAAGAAAACATGTTCAAAACAAAAATATAATTCTTGAATATGTTTGCACCGAAAATCAATTAGCTGATATCTTTACAAAGGCCCTTAGTGAGGATAGATTCTGTGAAATTAGGAGAAATCTAGGAATTCTTGATCCATTTGCCTGAATTAATTTTTAATTTCCAATGATTTATTGTCAAAATTTCTTAGAGCTTAATTTCCAACACCTTTCTTGGTCCCAAAAGCTTAAGTTTTTCATTCTAAAAACTTATCTTAGAGCTAAACTCCTCCCCAAATTTCAAATTTTTCTAGAATTTATTCATATTTTTCCTGATTTTCTAAACTTCATGAGTCGATCCCCATGAGTCGACTCAATGGCAAACTTGTAAATCCCACCAACTTCCAAACGGGCTTAAGGTTTTTATATAAGGATTGCTGTTCGTGAGCCGACCCACACGGTCATCTTCTTCCTTCCGAAACCCATCCTCCCCACTTCCATTAGCTCCCATTCCAAGACTCAAGCTTGTGGAACTTCTCCCGCCTTCTCTCCACCGCAAATCGCCTCTTGGGGAAAGATCTTTTTGTGACTTCTTCCCTTGTTCATCACGGTTGGAGCGTGCCCTAGCACTCCACCGTCCCTCTCAAATCCACCCATTTTCTCCACCATAATTCCATTTCACTCTCTTGTGATCCTTCCTCCACTCTTTCACTTGCTCCTCAAGTCTCCTCGCCTGCTATTGAAGAGATTATGGCTCCAAAGATGAAGCTTCCCCAAAGGAGAAAGTCTGTCCGAGAACTTGAAGAAAATGTCAGAAAGAAAAGGCAAGCGGCACAGTCCTCCACTGCTCCCACTCCAACTTCAGTTCAAGGTCCTTCACATTCCTCTCAAAGCCCCAGTAAGAACCCTCTTTCAGATAGAAAAGTAGAAACCGGGAAAAACATAGACTTTCGGTTCTTTGAAAATGAGGGATTTTCTTTTGCAACCAAGATCAAAAATCAAGGATGGAGTTTTTACTGTACCCTTAAAGAAGTCACCTATGTTGACCTAGTTAGGGAGTTTTATCAGAATCTAATTTATGGAAATGGGTCAGTAACTTCAACTGTAAAAGGGATTGATATTTGTCTGAATCCTGTTATCTTGGGGGAGATTTTACATTTGCCTAGTGAAGGTTATGCATATATGGAACTCCCTGTGAAAGAAGAAGGTATTAGTGTTATTCTTGGGGGTGCCTACCAAGGGAATCTGAATAAACTGGAAGCAAAGATATTACCTATAGAGATGAGAATTTTACATCAAATGGTCACCAAACTCTTCTTCCCTAGGAGTGGTAGGCACGATCTACTGTCTGGCAGGGATATATGTATTATGTTTCACATTATCACACAGGCCCCCCTAAACCTCCCGGCACTTATGATTGAGGCCATGAGAGAAACTCTGAACAGATCTAAGGCACATTTGCCTTTTGGTATGGCCCTGACTAGAGTATTTAGGAGGTTTGGTGTTAGCTGTGAGGGGGAGGCTCCTACCAAGCTATCTCATGTTGACACTTTCAACCTACACACCTTGCACCGAATGGGTTTCACAAAGACTGATGGTGGTTGGATCAGGGGAGCTGAGGAGAGAGCTGAGGAGAGAGCAGAGGAGAGAGCTGAGGAGACAGCTGGAGACAGAACTGAAGTCAGAGCTGAAGAAGAAGAAGGTCCATCATCTCCTATTCATGACTTCAGGGCAGCTTCACCAGATATACAGTTCTTTCCGGATCCAGAGGCTGGCCCTTCGGAGTTTACCAGGATGCCCACACCAATGCATCAGCCAGAGAGCAGAGCACCTCCGTCAGAGTTCACACTGTCTGATGATCAGATTGAGCGGATTTCACAGCGTGTGGCTTCATTATTGTCTAGTCAGTGGAGCAGTACTACATTTGCACCAGGGGCTACTTCTTCTGATCAGACTTTGACTCCCCACATCTCCACAGTGTATCAGATGATGACAGATCAGTCCATCCGGATTCAGCAGCTTGAGGACACTATTTTGAGATTGACTGGCAGAGTCCTTGACTTGCAGGGGCAAGTCTTTGACTTGGCCCATCCTCAGCCACAGGAGTCTACGATTGAGGTCACTGATCTCACTGCAGAGGCTGGCAGACTTAGAGGAGCTCTTGAGGGCGGTTATGAGTTACTGAGGAAGGAGATCAGAGGATCGAGTGACTATGCGACTACCCAGTTCACTGCTCTTCTTCAAGCTGTTTCCAGGGCACTGACTGTACTTGATTCCATCAGACTTACCCTTTCTGTTCAGTCCCTAGCTTCTCAGCGTTCTCAGCCACCCAGTTCCTCCCGCTCGCCTGCTCGTACCAGTACTTCCACTCGTGCCAGAGGCAGACGGCGTAGAGGACGCACTTCTGATTCAGATCCATCTGCTCCTCATCACATTTCTGATGATTCCGATCATTGACTTATCTTGATCATTTCTAGATCCTAGGTGTTAGTGTTTTGTCCTTTCTAGGATCTGTATTTTGGGGCCATGTATTGACATGTGCTAGTTGGCTTTTTATGTTATGATCTATGTACTGAAACAATTATGGTTTTATGATATCATCTTATTTTTTTTTCCTCCTTTGTAATGATGTTTATCATACTTTGGTTATATATTTCTCCTTTGTGGAATATTGTCTTCTCTTTGTGGTATTATCATCTTATGATTGCTGTTAATAGTTGCTACATTAAGGGGGAGTAAACTCTACAGAAGAAGAAATTAAAGAATGCTTCAGAAAAAGGAGGAGTTAACCTTGTGTGATGATGTCAAAAAGGGGGAGAAATTAAACAAAAAGAAATCCATCAAAAGCAAAAACTACAAATTATGAGAAATTAATAAATTAAAAATTTTAAGTACAAATGCCAAGTATACTGCAAATAAGTACCTTTTAAAATTACTTATACTCTGATTTGCTGTAAACATTTGAATATGCTCTGATAGGCTCCAACCTACAATGATATATTGAATACATTGCTCTGATACATTGAAAAACTGTTTTTACTACACTGATACATTGCAAGATTTTCATTTCTCTTGCTCTGATACATCTTAAACTTAAATGCTCTAATACTCTTTCCAAATCAACTATTCAATATGCTTTGGCACACATGACTAGTTTTGAGAATTGAGAAAATTTTTCAAAATACAGCTTGCTCTGATAATAAAATCAAATTTTCTGCTCTAACACCAAAACAATTATCCAATGAGCATATCTTCCAATCTTTAAGCAAATGGACAAACTATTTATGCATATAACCATTTGTATCACATGCCAAAAGAATCATACTCTTTTCAAGCATATGCACCTAAAATGCAATCTTTTGAAATTCATGATTCATATAAATGCTTTTGTTCAAATGTTTTGCCATCATCAAAAAGGGAAAGATTGTTGCTCCTAGATTGATTTTGATGATTACAAAACAGTTTGAAAGGATACAAATATTTTTTATTTTGAAAAAGTCCTTATGCTCTACAGGGGCAAAATCATAATTTCATCAAAACTCTGATTTGATAGTATCATCTTGTAGAACAAATGATTTGTGATCTATTGGTGAAGATTTCATTATTTTTGGACTTATATTTTTGAAGTTATGAAGGTTTGAAGTGCATGAGTCGACTCATGAGTCAACTCATGGCACAATGAGCTGATTGGCACGCAAAAATCCTGTTGGCACGCGACCTTTTTGGCTTGGCACGGCTTGTGAGTCGACTCATGAGTCGACCCACAAGGCATGAGTCGACTCATGAGTCGACTTCTGTTAGTGTGGGCCAAAATTTTCAGAAACTTGATTTTCTGGATGTTACAACAGAGGTCGACTCATGAGTCGACCCCTGAAGCATGAGTCGACTCATGAGTCGACCCCTGCGACGGGATTTGCCTGTAACGGCTAATTTTTGGCCAGATTTAATTGCTTTTAATGCTCACCTTTTGTGCTCTAACGGCTCTTTTTCTGCCTAGTTTGTTTTCCTTTGTTTCTTAAGGCTATAAAAGGTTTCAAAAGGTGGAAAACAACAAGAAGAGACATCCAAATATCCAAGAGGCATTCAAGAGATTTGAAAAGAGAAAAGAAAGAGCATTCAAGAGGGCATTCAAGTGCATTCAAGAGAGGGTTTCTCAAGCCAACTTCTCAACCTCATTCAAGAGCTCATTTAAAGCCTTCAAGAAGCCTTCAATCAAAGCTCACCAACTCCTCAAGCATTTATTCCTTTTCTCATCCATTTTGAGGAAATCAAAGAAGGGCTTCTTCTTTTGAGTAAAGCGTATTTATTGTTATACTCGCTCATTTAAGGAGCTATTCTTGTACTTATTTGTGCTCTAAACTGATTTTATCTTGTGAGTAATTATTTTTGTTTTGGAGAATTTCCAAAACAAGGGAAGGTTGATCCGAACCTGAAATCGGAGTGTATTGGGTCGGCTTGTACCCGAAAAACAAGTGGACTAGCTTGGGATAGCTAGTGTCGGAGGTTCCGACGTTTGTATTCGGGTTGAATACAAAGTATAGTGGATTGGAATTCCCAAGTAGGAGCTTGGGGAGTGGATGTAGGTGCAAGGTTGGCACCGAACCACTATAAATCCTTGTGTTTGTGGCATGCTTTATTGTTTCTCTTTAATTCTCCATTATATCCTTGCATTCTTGCTTTAAGTAATTAATCTCAAACTAAAGTCTCTCTCCTCATTCATCAAGCTTTTGATATATATTTTTCATAAGTAATTAGTTAAGCCTAAATTCTTTAAAACCCAATTCACCCCCCCTCTTGGGTTGCATAGCTGGGCAACAGAAAGGATAATATTTTTGATTCTAGACTGTTTTGTGTATCTCTATGTGATTTTTACAAGTAGATCTTCTATTTACCATGCTAAGAAAATTTTTGACATCCTAAGTCTTGCATAAGTGGACCATCGATTTTTGATCTTAAATTTAAAAATATTTAGCAATAGATTTTCTCTCTCCTAGAATTGAAGCTTATACTCCTCTATCTATTAGGAAGAACGTGAGATTGTTTAGCAATTTTAGATTTTATACTCAAATGGTTATCTATTAAGAAACAATAAAGTTTGTTCATGATCTTGTGATAGATTGATTAGGACAAGTGTAGATGATATTTTCGTGATGAACTCAATATCCTTATTCGAAATTAAAGTATTGATTTGATTGTAAGGAATAAATGGTTTTGATTCAGATCAACCCTTGTGGCATTGACATTTTCCTTAGATGATTTAAATTGTATCCAGAACTAGAATATTAAAAGGTTTAAGAATGAGATTACAGCTATGAATCTACGTAAAGAAAAATTTTGAGGACAATTTCTTTTTAGGAGGGGAGAATATGATATCCCAAAGTCCCTGCACAAATCTTGAAGCACAAAAAAAAAAAAGAAAAGGACTAGCACGTGCACTGCACCTGCTAGAAAATAGCGTGGAAGGGGGGCAATGAGCGCGTGAACTCCTGAAGGAGTTTCTTCTCTGATTCAAAGTCCCAAATCACTCAAAAATCTAAGTAAAAATCAAACTAAAACTCTCTCTTGTGATCTATTTAAAGGCCCTCAAATCTTTTGATTTCTTCTCACCAGAAAAAGCCAAAAAATCAAGGATTAAATTGTTGTTTCTCTTCTTTCATCTCATCATGTTTAACCGATGATTTGATCCTACTTTGACTATCGAAAATCCAATCAAATCCATCCAAAAATCAGATAAACACATTTAATCAACTTCCCAACAAGTTCTATGGGTTTCAAATTTTGAATTCTTGTAGGAATTTTCTACCAAAAATCCCTTGAAAATTCTATTTTCTAGATGCCCTATTTTTTCCTTTGTTTTTGGTTTTCTGACCACTGGTTGCCATCGTCGATCATCCGACCTGGCATGCCGTCGCCGCCGCAACCTTCTCCTCCGACCATCATGGTCATCGACCGAGAGTGGACCTCCCTTGCCTTGCAAACAAGGTGATCAAAAGATCCCCTATTCCATGGAAGAAAGAAGAGAGAGGGATGTGGATTCCCTCTTCCGTAAAGAAAAAAAAAGGAAAAAAAAAAGAAAAGGAAAGAAAAGAAAAAAAAATAACTAAAAAAAATGAGAGAGTTTCTCTCTCTCTCTCCCTGTAGTCTAAACCTTTACTTTCTCTCTCTAAAATATGAGACTTTCTCTCTCTAAAATTTTTTTTCTCTAGATTGATTCTCTCTTGATGGATTTTTCTCTTTTGAAGTTATTTTTCTAAGATTAGCTCAATGAAGGATTTTCTTTTTGATGATTTTGATCGAATTTAGTGAAGCATCCGATCCTAAGTGGAATTTTTGATTTGGGATTTGTTTAGATCTAATTCTAAATTAGAATTAATACAAGAATATAATTTTGAATAATAGGCACGGTAGAATCTCTTAAAGGATAATCGATCTATTCGCTCAGTAATCTGTAAAAGGTAAAAAATGAATCATTTTCTCAAGATATTTCATATCTATTTTGAAAGTAAATAATTATTCATTAAAATTATGCATGATTTATGAAATTGTATTTCGAACAAAAAGTGATTTTGAAATACTATGATTTATTGATTATGCATATGTTTAGTGAAAATTATAATATGTTATGATACAAAAATATTTTGATATAGATCAGATTTATGCTCTCAGCCTAACTATATTTTAATGGACCCTGCCAATAGAGATTATACGTTGGTAATCAGTAGACCCTACCAATGAGGATTGTGCGCTGGTATTTAGTAGATTCTGTTAGTGCGGATTATGCGCTAGTATTTAGTGGACCCTGTCAGTAGGATTTGTGCACTGGTATTCAGTAGATCCTGTCAATAGGAGTTAAACATTGATCATAGTCGTGACTGTTGAGTTATGAATATTTTAATTTGAATCGAATTTATGATTATATTGTATATAAATATTTGAAAAGATTGAATTTGTAGTGAATTAGCATGAAATATATTTTTATATTTATTCTCAGTATTTTTTTGAATATTATATAATATCTAAAATATCTAGTTGAGATATTTGTTACTTATTGAGCTGTCAAGCTCATTACCTCTCTTTTTATTTTTTTTAGATTTAGATAATTAATTACGAGCATGGATACTAATTTTGGGACAAAATTTTTAGAGACGAAATTTAGCATTATCAATTTCATTGAACTTAGATCTATTATTTTATTTTTAGTAAAATTTTATTGGATGTAAGATATTTAATTTAATTATTTGAATTAAAATTGAATAATAATTATTTAAATTTTATTCCACTGTGATGCATTGATATCGTAATGAGATTCCTTGCATGCTTATAGAGAGAGTTCTTAATAAATATGCGACGGTTGCCATAATCCTCAACTCGCGATCTCGGATCGAGGACGTGACAACTGTCCTCTTACACCAAAACAACAAATGCCTTCCAATATACATGGACAATGTCCCTAAAAAAAATTTCCAACTTTGTTGGAATAAAATCTTAAATTTTTTTAAAAAAATAATTTCATACAATCCCTAAACTAGAACCTGCCATAAAACCTCGAAAATCCATCATATTATCAAATACAAAAAAATTAAAAATATAAAAATATAAAAAATCTACCATCATCAAGCACAAATAAGTTTAAATGATAACGAATCCCTTTCAAATATAAACACAAAAAATTTCAAAATCTACCTCTTGAAGACGATAAATTCATTGAGAAAATCATACTAATAAATGACCGATAAGAATTCCAACTACTTCAGATATCTTGATAGTCCCAAAGATGAAATTGGATGCTGCAGTCGATTAGGACAAAAGAAGACAACAGAATTGGAAAGAGCTTTAGTGGTTTTTTCTCTAAAAAGCAATTCATCCAATGATTAAAAAGAACTAAAGACATTTTGATCATTAGTCCTTTTCCGTTAACATTATTAAAAAAAAAGAAAATTGGAGACAGCCGGCTGAAGCTCCTTACAATGTTTACAAAGTTGTAAAATCCTTTTAAAACTTTTTTCTTTTGAAGTCTAAATGTAAATAGATCAAAAGTCATGAGATTTCACTATAATTTTCCCATAAATTAAATATTAAAAATAAATTGATAATTCTTCTTCCACGTTTTTTTTTTTTTGATTCACACGAATCACACCCAAACAATGAAATAAGAAATATGGTTTCTGTTCCTCGCCTTTCATTCCCAGTTCATTCCAATCGTTTCTCAACCAGAAATATTCTTAAACAGGCAGCGACATGGAAAATGAATTGCAGGTTTCACATTCTTGAAATAGAAATATGATGAGGTACAATCCCAGGTATTTTCAACCAGAAAGCATAAAACGAGATCTTTCCAAGACGGGAGTGCTTTACACTAGAAAGAAAAACCATTTGGTCAGCACCGCTGTGTAAAGCAAAACCATTTGGTCAGCACCGCTGTCAACAGCGGTGCACAGACATGGAGAGAGATTGCGTTTTGTTTGAAACATCCCCTGATTACCCAAAAAAGGGTTAGAATTGTCCAAAACTATCACGGAATCCTCCCAGCAAATGAACAAATACACATGATAGCCTAGCAATTTACAATCCCCACAGGATTTGGCAGTGATCGTGCCTGCCTATTTTCTATTGCGTGGGACCACCAAACAAACACCTCCTAAAAACTGCAAATTCCCTAGCCCTGTGAGGGTGAAAAAGGACAATACATGCTGCAAAACAGGTAACAACACTAACCATTAAAATTACACCAAGACGTCTCCTCATGATGTTAGTGGGAAAAATGTCACCCCAAGATTGACGATGCCATTGGGTACCCAGGTGCGGGTAACAGCGCCGCCTGTGAATAATCCGGTTGGTTACGAGTGCAACATTTTCATCATCCTCTTGAGTTGCTGAACTTGTGGCCGAGCACGAACTATCTTCATTCCTTGCTCCTCTGTCCTGTTATTAATTTATCAATGATTTAGTTATTTCAGTGTAAAGGTAATAGTTCTAAGCAGCAATAGTAACACCTACCATCTTGATACAACATTAAAAGTTTTGAGTCCATGAGAGATTCATAGGCCTTGATACATTAAAAGATTATTCTGTGTGAAAATAAACAAATCGAAACACCACCTCTTCAAATTTTACTGATACAATCTGTCAATCATCCAAAATTTACAATGGCCATTCTTATCTATAGAGCACTAAATGGAGCTGGAAATATATGAATTGGAGAAGGCCTTAAGAGTTGAAAGCATAAAAAATTAATTTTATAGCTTGTCAAAGTACTAGAAAGCTTTGAGTTTGTATTAAGCACAAGGGCACTAGGAAAGGCTCGGTTCATGCATCAGGAAAAAAGAAAAAGGAAATCCTTGTCAATAGGCTTGGAACTTGGACTACCATATCTAAATAGATGAAATGAAGATGACAAGCAAGAGAAATCCTATTGAAGAGAAATATCTTTTCAAAATGAGAATGAACTACCTACGTTTAGAGTCCTCTATGAATGCTTGAACAATTAAGATTCCCATTAAAACTCTGGTCACATTTGGTAGTGCCAAACTCATTACAGGCAAAGGACTGGTTTGATAGAAAATGACACCTTCAAGGGAAGACGAGATGATAAGTTACACATTAGATTTAATGATGATGAACAGGCAATTAGCAGTGTATATGGAACATGGTACGCTATGAGTGGTAATAATATAATAGAGGTGAAAGTTGATGAAATTACATGAAGGTTTGATTTTCGAGGTCATTTAGATAGTAGGGATAGAAATTTTGACCCAAACTAGTTTATATGACCCAACTTGGATCTGACCACCTCAGCTAATCTGTTAATTCCAAGGTCAGCGGCATGGATTAAGCTTAAATGACACGCCAGCTGGTTGGGACAGGTTTAGAATGATGGCATATAAACCATTGATCATAGTACACAGTCTGAGTGAAAACTTAAAATAAAGAACATTGGAAATAGATTTCAATGGTCCAAAACTTAATCAAATCCTCACGCCTTTCAGACAAGAAGACACCCACTTGATCTCTAAATTTCTGCTCTGTACATCTCGTTCTCCTCTTCACCCAATCATCTCTCCAAACGTCACTCATCTAATCCTCTCCTGGCCTCCCTCTTCTGCTGCACACTTATTGAAAAGACACTTAGTAACAATGAGCCACCACCCTACCAAAGGAATCTTTTGCAGCTGCCTCACCTGCCAGCTGGATGAAAACTCAAACCCCACCCTAGAACCACCATAAAGTCACCCAAAATTAGGTTTGGCCTTGTGTCAGAGTCAAGTTGACTGGTAGTCGAGTTTAACCATGACCAAACCAATAG